>NC_047669.1:45710946-46010946 GCF_011762505.2 Arvicanthis niloticus | reverse complement strand
ACACACACACACCAGTTAATTTTAATATGCCTTGACTAGCTTTCCCTCTGATTGCAAACATTTCCCTCCTTCATTCCAGAGTTAACATCCTTTAAAATCTATATTTCATCTCTGCTACCCCAGACCCAATTGGGGATGTCACCTATAGAGTAGTTTACTTGAATTCTTACATGGCTGATCCATCTTACATCCATCTTACACATGGAGGTTCTCCTTCCTCTCCTCTATTTCCCAACCTAGGAATCCTAAAGGTCCTGGCTGTTTGTCCTGCTCAACCATTGGCTGGTGGCATATTTATTTACCAATAGGAGCCAATTGGGGACAGGGTCTCTCACTGTCTTATGTGTAGACACTCATGTAAGTTTTGGGGACCAAAATTAACATAACACAAATAGCATTAGGCCGACCCATTTCAGTAAGTCATGATTTGTAGCTAGAGCAAAGGTCTGACTTTGGGAACTGTATGTTAAAAACACTTGGAAAAACTATAGAAAGGTGAGATGATTATCTTCAAAATCATTAATATAGGCACTTATCTGATTTTTTTTAAAGGATAGAAGAAAGAGGGATAAGCTATAGCCTAGACAAAGAAATTTTAAATTAGATGATTATAACATATCTTTTAAAAAGTTATTCAAATTTTCCCAACACAAAATAACAAAGAAAGGAAAAAGCAACTTAGCAGTCATGGGGGAAGAAAGAGGTAGGATATTCATGTTCTGTCAGAATCAATGAAAGGGAGAACATTAAAATATGTATGAATTTTAGAGTGTTGTATGTGATTATGCAATTAGATTACTAAAATAAACAGGACTGACTTGAAGTAATCAAAGATCATGTTATTATTTAAGACTGGCTAAAAATAATATGAAATGTTCCTCATGTTTCATCTAGATAGAAAATAATATCCTGTTTCACATAATAAATTTTATTAACTGGTAGAAGAGAGAAGTAAATTTGGTTCAATTTTATATCATGCAAATTCTGATTTTGCAATCTTCAAGGCAGACGAGCTGTTGAGAAAGTCTTCTTTCATTTCTGGGAAACAGCTTATACACACCAATTCCAATTATCATCAGACCAAAGTAGTACTAAAATCAACATTTACATAGATGCTGAGGCTTAACACTAAAAAGAAAAAATGCGACAGTTCATTAGTTTGTTTGATTTATTAATATAGATTACTATTGGCTGAGTAGTTTACAAACCGCAGAACATTTTTCATCGGATGCCTATAGTTCAAGGACAGGATTGACATGAGTCTTGTTTCTGCTAAGGGCTGGCTTCTGGATTGTAGACCACTGAATTCCTCTTGTATTTTAAACATAAAACAAAGCTAATGAATTAGGTAAAAATAAATTTTACATAAAAGTATTATCCACTTATCCTCTTCTTCATGATCAAATTACCTGTCTAAAGCTTTGTATTCAAATATTTCATTAGTCTTCAATGTATTTATTAGCTACATAAGTGAAATTATCAACAATTAATTAGTTTGTGTTCTTATTAGATCAGAAGTTTCTCTACAAGTTACCTTGTTTAATCCCTCAATGAGAACATACATATATAAATTAAATAAATAAAAATTATACAATTTTATCACATAATTATATATTATATAAGTTAAAGTTATAAGTTAGAGTTCTGATGTTTGAATTATTAACATTTTAATAAATGCCAGTGTATAAATGTAAATTTTTAGGTACTGGGAGAAATGAGAAAAGCATAAATATATAGAAATACACTATGTACTCTATTTAGATTATAACAAATTGAACAAAATTATAACAAATCATTTTTTGAACCTGGATAATAGGTAAAATATATGAACAAGAAATAGAAGATGAGGAAGGACTTGAGGTAGTGAATGAGAATTACAGTCAACTTTTGTAATATTGTATTCACAATAATATGAGAAATGAACAAAAGAATCTATCTTAAATTTTTATCAAATGATCATAAAAGACTACTTATAAACATTTTCAAAGACCATCATCTCTTACTTGATAAATAATCCTTTTGAAATATTTTATTTTGTTATTTTTTCACAATAAAATTTTAATTTACTTTTATTTTTGAATCTATAATGGGAAATTTAGGTCCTAGATTTTCAATTTCATGCCAATTTGTTTTCCTACAGTCAACTGAGCCAAAATTACCATGGCTTGCAATCTCTGAATCTATGGGACAAATTAAATATTTCCTTCCCCATATTTTTGTCAGAAATTCTGCCTCAGTGATGGGGACTTCTGATTGACACAATCCTCTATGAGGCATAAACATAGATCTACAGCATTATCAACTGTTAGATGCTGGAAGACAGAGATCATGGAACATGAGGATTCATATCTGCACTGATCAGCAGTTCTAGGAAAGGGTCTTTCTATTTCTGTATTATAAATACCAGAAAGCTAAAGGAACATTATTTATTAGAAATTCTTAAAGATACATTTTAAATTGCAAATTAGGTTGTACCAAATAAAATTGTTCTTGTAAAAGTTTGATTATAGGATTTAAGTAAATAACCTCACCCTACTAGAGATATTGAATTTCATTAATTATTTGTTTCTTATGATTGAAATGATGGGAGACTCAGTATTTCATAGTTTACTCAGAGTGTCATAGCAGTCAAAATACAGATTCAGTGGGATGGACCATAGCTTGCTGAATCCTATGGTACAGTTGAGTTGTTCATTAGTACTGCCAGCTATTTTGAACTGTTTTTCATCCAGATATACACTAGCATTGCATTCTTCCTTCTTTCTGAATTTGGAAAGACTACCACTTACTAATTCAATAGAATGTGAAGAAAATTCCACGAATAACTTCTAAGAAGAAGCTTTAAATTGTGACATTTTCCCAATTTCATCAACTAAGCTGAAAGTGGAGCCTCAACTCTCAGATATTATTACATGAACGTCAGCTGCCCAGGATGGTCTTCTAGCCATATAGGAAAGTACAAATTAGCAATAAATATGCCATGTTTTTTCCATTAGTATTTTAAATCATTACTATTTGGAGATCTTATTAGGGAACATGGCCTAGATAACTCATGGTATAAACAACGATATCACAATTGACATGTACTTTAAAAAGAATCAAATCTAGACACTGAATTGGGCACAAAGATTGTGAAACCTTTGACTCTCAACACTAATCATTTATGCTATTCACTAGTGAAGTCATATGTGAAAGGACCCTATAGGAACATGGTTGACCAGGCACAAAATTAATGAACTTGTAAAGAGTTAACGAGCAAAGCAAACACAAACTGTGTTCATTGATTTCTATTGACTACAGTTTGAAGTCATTTGTGAAAACTTTTCAAAGAGTAGTTTAGAAAGAATAAGAATAATGACAAATAATGTAGACATTAAGGGGTGTTAGGATTGGAAAAGCAGATATTTTTATTAACATTAGAGTCTATGTAGAAAAATAAAAAGGGCTTTGATTGACAAGAATACAATTAAGGGATGGTTATCACAGCTGTCATCATAATCTCTAAATGGATTAAAGTGTCTCAGATTTAAGACCCAATTAAGAGTTTGGCCAAGTAAAGAAAAATCTTTAATTAGCTAAAATGTCTCATAGAAGATAGATGAAAATATATCTCAATCACAGAGCTAACATGGTCAAGGTTTGTAGCTTCACTGCTTGGTTAAGGATGGGTTAGTGTTAAGAGAGAAAGAGAATTAATGTTGTAAATGTCCGATGAGTTGTGGATGGAAAATCTGGCTACTAGTACATGATGCTGGTTGAAAGAAAATAACTTGTCTACTAAATTTTGAAGAAAAATTTTGCTACAATATGTAAATATTAAACTAAACAATGAATATCTGTAACAATTTAAGAGGATAAATTTTGTTCTAAAAGAAACTGCAAGTGGACTATAAAGCCACTCAGTGCAAAGAAGAGTATATTTCTTAAATGTCTCTGAAATGAGACACAAAGTCAACATTGTTGGTGATTTTATGGACGTAGGGCAAGAGTTTCAAGTCCACCTGGATTAAGTCATAAAATATTTTCTTCTAAGATTGCATGAGCAAATGAAAGTAGATTGAAATGGAAATTGGACATTTTTTAAATGAAACATGCTTACTCTAATGAGGCTGTAGAGAATTATATGATACATTGAGAGAAAGCTATCTAAAAGTAGCCACTAAGAGTGTACAAAATGAGTTATGAGTTATTGTTATGAGAACTAAGCTTGTATTCTCTGTTGTAAGTGGTGATTAGGTGTCCTCATGGGAATCATCAACAGGGATTAAAACTAGGTGACACCTAACATCAAAATTTTAGTTCTGATGAAGAATATCATCTTAGATCACCCAGGGAAAAATTTAAATGTAAAAGAAAAAAAAATTTAGAAATTGGCCCACTCAGATAACTACTAGAAATACAAATAACTGTCCCAATATAAACCTAAGAGATGTGCATCAAATTAAAAAGTAAATAATAATTGAGGATATTAACAACAGGATATAACCTAGCCAGCTCAACAAAAAGCCTAAAAATATTTACATACAATTAAGTGAAAAACATGCATTTTGGGGGAAATTTATTTGTATCACACTCCACTGCCAACGTAGATATATGTACGGTTATAAGCACAGTATTGCATATTAGATGTTAGTAACCTGTGGGGGTATAGATTCGCATGCACATTTGTCAACAGAAATTTGACAGCTAGAAATCAGTATCTGATATAATCCTGAGTTGCTCTCCACTTTCTTTTCTGAGACAGGATATTTGACTAAACCCAGAACTCACTCATTTGACTGGATGTTTGGCCAATAAACAGTAGAGATTTCCTTGTCTTTGACATCCCAGTCCCTAGCCTTTGGTTTATAGGTGTACATTGATGTTCCAGGCATTTATTTCATTGTCACAGATTCAAACTCAGGTTATCTGTGGCAGAATCAATTTACTAATGTAAATGTATCTCTTTAGCACTGACCACCAATTTTTTTATAGCTCAAGATTTAACAGTATTATTTATTAGTTGTAAAGGACTATTAAAAGCAAAAATGAAGTAATATAACAATACAACCTTAAATATTTAATACTGTTATAGATAACTTAGCAGGTCCCACCTATGAATAAAGACATATATACTGTCTTACTAAATTATACAAATCATGGATGCATACATGGATCCAGCACCTTTCCCAGCATTTTGTATAGAAGTATGTTAGTATTTCTTATCTTTAATTCTGTGACAATTAAAATTTTCATATTATAAATGTTCATAAAGATTTCAAAATTCTGAAAATGAAAGTAAAACAATAAATATTCTGCAAGAATAAATAAAGGGAGAAAGAAAATTATTTATTCAAAAGTCCTGGTGTAAAATGTTAAGCACTCTCCTAGGGTTCATTTCTCATTCATTTCTTCATCCTTGTAAAGTATAAATTAATATGCTTGTAAAAATTACTAGTTAGAAGATAATGTGTTTAACAAATGCTCAAACATCTGTCTTGGTAACTAACTAATATTATATAAGCAATTAATACCCTTTAGAGTAAGGAATTCACTTATGGGAGCAAAATAAAAGTTTTATTGACTTTCTGAGGAAGAAACTGTATAAAAAATGAGTGCCATGGTCCATAGGATCTACTCTCCAAAAAAGACAGAAACTTTGACTATTTGTTTCAGAGCTAATACTGAATAGTAGGAGGTGTAATGCTGTGTTGGAGGATCCATATCAGTCTTAATTTTATTTTCTCTGGCAATATACTTACGTATTTAATGAAGAAAATCAATCAAATAGAATATAGAAAGTACCATACTGGTCAATAGAATGACTTCTGACCTTGTCTTTTAGTCTTGGCATGCCATTATCCCCCCTCTATCTGGCCCTAATTTTAAGCTTATAGAACACCAAATAGATTGAACCAGAAAAGAAACTCCTCCCATCACATAGTAATCAAAAATGTAAATGTACAGAAAAAGGGAAAGTATATTAAAAGCTACAAGGGGAAAAGGCCAAGTAGCATATAAAGGCAGACCTATCAGAATTACACCTAAGTTGTCAAGAGAGACTCTAAAAGCCAAAATGGGCTAGGCAGGTGTCTGTAGGCTTTAAGAGATCACAGATGCCAGCCCAGACAACTATAGTCAGCAAAACTTTCAGTCATGATAGATGGAAAAAACAAAATATTTCATGACAAAACCAAATTTAAACAACACTGTCTAAAAATCTACTTCTACCAAAGATACTAGAAGGAAAACTCCAACCCAAGAAGTTTAAATATACCGAAGGCAACAGAGGAAATAGATAATTCCACATCTGTAAAAACCTAATGAAAGAAAACTCACATGCACACATGTGCATGCATGCACACACACAGAAAGACACACACATAGAGACACTACCACCACCATCACCAACATAATAGGAATTAACAATCATTGGTCATAAGTAGCTCTCAACATCAGTGTATTTAATTCCAAAAAAAAAAAAAAAAAAAAAAAAAAAAAAAAGATACAACAGAATGGATGAGGGGACAAGATCCATTATTCTATTGCATACAAGAAATACATCTCATAAGCAAAAATAGACATTAACTCATAGTAAAGGGTTAGAAAAAGGGTTTCCAACAAACAGACCAAAGACCAAGCTGGAGCAGCTAATCTAATATCTAATAAGATATAATTACAACTGAAATGATTCAAAAGAGATGGGAAAGACTGTTAGGAGCCGGGTGAGCGTGATAGCATTCGCCATTACAAGATGGCACGGGCATCCTGTCCTCCCACTAGTAAACAACTAACTACGCAGGTACAAAAGGCAAAAAGTGTGCCAAAGTCACTGCCCATCCCAGGGCGTATTATGGGTAATGAGTGAACAGCCAATCAGAAGTGAACACGCCACTCCAGGGTACTTATAGCAGTGCCTTTTCCAGGCTTGGGGTCTTTCCACTTCTGCTGATACAAGAATAAAGCCTCCCTGTGGTAACCACCCAAACACCGCCTAACGTGTCTCTTTCGTGGGCGAAGGAGACACAGAGGGGCTCAGAACATCTGCATCAAAACCCGGGATCTTCAAGGCACCGTGGAAGACGCCCCGAGACTTGGGGCGGGTTAAAAGGCTACAGGAATGAGGTACGTCTCTGAGAGATATGCCTGGGGTGGAAGCCTTTGTTGTGAGCGGACTTTCACTCACCGCTGCTGCTCCACTAGCTAGCCTCTTGTTTGCGTTGCTTTTGCTTTCAGCTATTAGTGCAAGTCAAGAGGTTTCAGGAGAGGGCCACCCTAGCATACCAGAACCAGAGTGTGTTAGCCGGCATCAGCCCAAGGAGCCTGGAGATCAGGTCAAGGAGCCTGGGGATCAGGCCAAAGAGCCTGGAGAAACAGACAAGGCCAAGGAGCCTGGTCAAAGGAAAGAGTACTCAAAAGAAACAAGGGCTACTGCAGAGCCTATTAAGGTTAAGGACCCTCCACCGGCTGGTGGAGAGTGGAGGACAAAAGGACCCCCCTATATGGCAGAATCTTTGGGGAACCAGAGCAAGCAATGCCAGTGATAGAACAGATGATCTTTGAAAATGCCACAGCTGAATGCTGTGCAGCCATTGTCCCTCATAGGAACAAGGGGTTACAAGACTGGCTGAGAGCCTGTTGCAGCCTGGGAGGCCTCCTCACTAAGGCAGGACTTGCAGCAGCAAACTTAGAAATGGCTGTGGCCCTTCTCCAAGGTCAGGGACGCAATAGGCCCCCGCCATGGCCGGGGAGGGGAGCTGTTTGTGTTTATTCCACAGGTGAAGACAATCCAATTTGGGTCCCTACGCGGCTGGTGCAGATTGTGAAGAATGAAGCTAGATTGCAAGATGACGGCTCTGATTCTCCTGATACTGATGTTCCATTTGGGGATAAGTATACCACTATGGGCCATAGTTAGATCTTGGCCTGTTCCCATGCCAGTACATTCAAATTCTGCAGTGCTGCTGTTGTTTACAGCTACTGAGTGTTACTTGGTTGCCCCATCCTCACTGCACACCCTCCAGCAGCCAGAGTTATATAATGCTACAAGTTTTCCATTAAATTTTACACTTTGTTTTGTGGCAGCAAAACTTTATAGCATAAAGGTAATCTACTTGGTGTTGATTTTAGAGAAACTAGATTGCTTACACCATTAAAGATTGGTTTTGTTTCTCAAAAATATGGTTATACTCTAATATTACAAAAGAGGCTTAAAAACATAGTTAAACTGCCAAGATTCCATTGGCTATAGTTGGTAGTTCAACTGAGAGTTTGAAAATTTTTGATTTGCCTATGTTTATAGAGAAAAGATACAACACGTGTCTTTTAAAGTTTACAGTTTAAATTTAAGGTTTAAAGTTAAAGTTAAAGTCAAAATTGCACAGTTCAGGCCTAGCCAAGCCTCAGAGAACAGGCCAGAGAGAGGTTAAGCGCATTTACATTTGAATTAAGACAATGCAGACTGAGCTCTGTAGCTCAGGTGCCAAAAGTTCCTTTTGTCCTGGGTCTTCAGACCAGATCCTAGAAATGTGTTTACCAGAATTCGTCTTTTATCTTCATTGTTTCTTGTGAGAAGAGGAATAAATCTAAGACCCAAAGACTTTACAACAGTCTGTGGGCTAAAAGTTATGATTATGCTGGAGACATTAAAATTATGCCTACTTCCCTCCATGAGTATAACTGTACCTGCTGATAAAATATTGTTCAAATTGTTTTAATTCCTTTATATTCAAAGTTGTTAAAAATGAGATGCTTTGGATTCCTCTAATATATGTAACAATTATTAGAGAATAAGGTTGGCTTTTATCCGATATATTCATTGGACTAAAAAAGATTGGTTATTAAATTAATCCAAAATAAAGTTCAAATTTAAGATTTATACAGCCTAACTTGCCTACTCCAGCTGCCATTTCAGTAAATGCTTATAGAATTGTTATAGGTATAAAAGATGTTTTTATACCATCCCTTTACATTTCTGGTAAAGGTGAGAGGTTTGCAGTCAGTAAATTTATTCATAATTTTTAAGAGTCCATGAAGCAATATTTGTTAGAAATAATCCTTCAGAAAATGGTTAATTGTTTTACATTTTATATATATAAATATTGTTGTTGCTTTAATACAAAAAATTAAGAGGTTAAATCTTTTAGTGTATATTATTCATTGTGTGATACTTTATTAGTGGATTTCTCTAAAGAAGTTTCTTCCACAAGCCTTTGCTCCAATATAACGAGCTTAAAAAAATTTTTTTAGAGTACTTGTTGCTCCAAAAAAGATTCAAAGACAGTATCTTTCAATATTTGAGACCTCAGTTATATCCTAATCAGATTGTGACACAGAAAATTCTAATAAAAATAGATAGTTGGGGCTAAAGAGATGGCTCAGCCGTTAAAGGCAAGACTTATAATTTAAAATATAAAAGCTGAACTCCCAGCAACCACATGGTGGCTCACAACCATTTGTGGTGGGGATCTAACGCCATCTTCTGGCTTGTGAGTGTACATGCAGAAAGAAAATGGTTTACTTTTAATCTTGATTTGCTCTTAGTGATTTTTAAAAGTTGTTTAGAGATATTAATTGGCTAAAACCTCATCTTAAGCTTACCATAGGAGGATTTAAACCTCTGTTTGATATTTTCAAAGGGATGCAAGTCCTAATTCCCCTTGACAATTAACTAATAAAAGATAGATAGCTTTGCTGAAAATAAAGTACGCTGTTAGTTATCAACAGATAAATTATATAGACTATAATAAATTGTTGGCTGTTTGTGTTATTACTACTCATATGTCCACAACAGCCCTTTGACAAAAGAAACCATTAATATGGATTTGTCTTTCTTCATTTACAAATAAAGTTTATATGATAAAATCCTAAAAACATTTTAGATAAAAGGTTTATTCTTTATTTCACATAACAACTAAATTGGTTATTGAATTATTAAATTTGGCCTATTACATGACAAACATTTTAGACAAATTTGATAATCATATGTTATAGTTTTTCTCTATACATGCTTTTATATTTCCTAAAATTTACTATGCATGCAGATCATAGAAAAGATGTTTGCTATATTTACTATATTTACTGATGCCTCATCTATTGAGAAGACAGTATATGTAATTAAATCATATGTGTATTTTCTTGAGTTTACCCTGCTTCAACACAATTAAATTATGTGTTGTAGCCACTGTTTAGAATGTTAAAAAAGGTGTATCTGCCTTTGTCTTGTTGAATGGTATATTTCATGAAGTACAAAATGTTTCAGCTACACGATCTAATATCTCTAGCCATTTGAATAACATTAAAATTAATAAGGTGTTTAGGAATGCATCTGCACAAACGGTGTCGGTGTGTGTGGACCCCCCATTTTTCTTTATGTTATCCAACTTTCAAAATAATTCTGATATCTTGGATTGTAAGAATGTTACATGCCTTTTGGCAAAATGCTGGAATGGATCACTAGACCTAGCCTTGGTTGTGCATGTGCCTACCTTTGTGCCCATCCCAGTAGAAGCTGATCCTGAAACTTTCCCTACTACATCATTATTGAGACATAAAAGAGACTTTGGCATTACTGCAGCCATTATCACTGCTATTACCATCTCTGCAACTACAGCTGTGACAGTCGGCATAGCCTTGGCTAATCAAGTTACAGCAGCTACTGTTGTTAATTAAATTTCAGAAAAGACCTCTGAGGCTTTGACCATTCTACAGAAAGTGGATGCATAATTGGCATCAGACATTCTGTTGGTCAATCAGAGAGTTGATTTGCTCCAAGCCCATGTGGAGCAGCTTACGGATGTGGTTCAAATGAGCTGCGTGTCAGCAACCCCACATCTAGGTATTACACCTCTGAGATTTATGAATGATACATTTATTCAAAGCCATAATCTTTCTGCTTATTTACAAGGGAAGTGGACTAGGGAGCTGGACCAGATGCAGCAGCAATTGCAGATCTGGATTTCGAGCCTTAATGGAACACGAGTGGACCCCGTTACCCCTGGCGATTTTACTTCTTGGCTTACTTCTGCCTTTTCTTTCTTTCTTTCTTAAAGGGTAGGGATAGGTCTGTTTGGTGCAGCCCTATGTTGTGGATTAGTGTTCATGTTATGATTGGTTTGCAAGCTCAGAGCCCAACAAAAACATGACAAGGTCGCTATTGCCCAAGCACTCATAGCCTTGAGCAAGCATCTCCCCCTGAAATTTGGCTATCTAGGCTAAGAAAGTAGCTGATGACTGAGACCCTCAGTTGATGCACCCCAAGGGTTCAGCCCATTGCACTGGGTCGATGAGAGGTCTAAGTCTAGCCAGCCCTTGCCTGAATAACTGTGGTACCTGAATATTTAGAGGTGTTGCAAGTGGGTACTCGACAGGGAATGTTCCACGAGTGTGGATAGATTTCCCGAAAGTATGCCTGATTGCACAAACGTTTGATGCCAAGAAACCTCCTCCCCTGGTGGTGCCCCAGGGTGGAGGCTCCCTTTCCCCATCAAAAGGCATCGAGATGGGTATGGGAAGGATTCCTCATTGCACGACAATGAGAGAAGAAACCCATTACAATATCTCATTTTGCACAGGGGATCAGGCCTCTGCTTTCCCTCACTGAGTTGGTGCCGCACTTGATAGGCAAAAGGCTGTTCCATCTTAATAAAATTGATTGGGGGAGATGTTAGGAGCCACATGAGTGTGATAGCATTCGCCATTACAAGATGGCACGGGCATCCTGTCCTCCCACTAGTAAACAACTAACTACGCAGGTGCAAAAGGCAAAAAGTGTGCCAAAGTTACTGCCCATCCCGGGGCGTATTATGGGTAATGAGTGAACAGCCAATCAGAAATGAACATGCCACTCTAGGGTACTTATAGCAGTGCCTTTTCTGGGCTTGGGGTCTTTCCACTTCTGCTGATACAAGAATAAAGCCTCGCTGTGGTAACCACCCTAACACCGCCTCACGTGTCTCTTTCATGGGCGAAGGGGACATGGAGGGGCGCGGAACAAAAGACATCTCATACTCCATCAAGGCAAAATTCAGCAAGATGATGTGTCAATTCTAAATATCTATACAATACAAGGGCACCTATATTAGTAAAAGAAACTTCACTAAGCTTAAAACATACATCAAACTCCACACATTAGTACCATCTACTGAATCACAGGTTGTAACCTCTCAGGTGTTACATGCCTGGTTGAATTTGACTCTCTTTTTTTTTTTATAAGCATCAGCTGCCAATAGTTCCTCAAGAAGGAATGAACTTCATAAGACACCTTTCCTAGTCAGGCTGGAAATTTGGCCAGCTTGATCTGAAGTATGACATTTGCATACAGTCACAGCTGGGGTGAGTTCAAGTATGAAATGATGTTGTCAAGTTTGAAAAATACTGTTTTGTTGTACACCTCTGCTACTCTGACTGTTACAATGTTTTGGTCCTTTAGTCTTGATTAAATGGTCCCACTGAATGCTACAGTAAAACAAATGGAAAAATGTAGCTTATCATAAGTTTTCTACTTCTTAAAATATATTATAATGTAAAAGTTGTCAAGCTCTAGAAAGCTGTACTATATATAAGTATACATGCACACATACATACACACACATACATAAACACACATGCACATACACACACACACACACACACACACACACACACACACATGCCAATAAAGAATGTTGTGATTTCCCATTGAATTTTGGAACTTGGTTCTCCTATTGCATATCGTGACAAGAGACAAAGTGTTAAGTACTCTAGATATAATTTGACTAAACATATGTTTGAAACTTGATTTAATTCACTAAGGATAATATCAATGTCTACATCTCTACTTTTCCAAATAAAATTGCTCCATTGAAATACACAAGTGATAAATTTCTACTCTAAAGATGAGGCTATCCCATAATGAAGAGTTACTTGTTTAAATCTATAGTTGCTCAAGGGAAGATGTATGAGAGACTTTATTTTGTGTATAGCTATTTCTGAATAAAGTCAGCAGATGAATTAAAATGTTAATGTTTAAAGCTTTGTAACTGCCAATTGTCCATGAAATGATAAATACCACTAGAAATATGGTAATAAAATGTCTAACAAAATTATAAAGGGCATATTTCTGTCAACATATGCTTGGAAGAATATTATAAATTATATTCTCACCATAATTGTAGAAGGAAATAAGAGATTTATTTTTTTATTTGAATAAAAAGCACTTGTCCACAACATATTTTAGACACAGTTTCTATTGCAAAATATCCATCCTTAAGGACTTGCTCTTTTAGACTAACAATTTTAAATTGATTTGTATAGCAAGTATGTGAAAAATAATAATGATTATTCAAAATGTTGAAATCAAGTTTATGATCAAAATGTTTACCTCCATAAATTTTTGTCTTCACATGTTTTTCCTGTGCGTTAGAACATTGCCTCAGAAATAAGGCTGATATTATAATCCTGTATCTAGCATACTGAAATATAATATTCAGTCGTAAGTATTTCTTATGTTGTATTTTAGAAGGTTTAGTTATTTTAAATTGTGTCTGTGCATGATTATGTGTGCAGACACACAAATGTATGTGCCTGTGGAGGTCAGAGATATTGGATTTCCTGTTGTTATAGGTGATTTTGACTCACTAATATTGGTGATCCACTACAAGAGAATTATGTGCTCTTAACCACTCAACTATACCTCAAGTTCCCTCTCTGTTCCTTTTAATCGATGTTCAAAAAATGTAATCTCTGTAATATTGACCAAATTTCTTACTTTATTATATCACTTAACTATAAGAACTCCTCCTGTGATTGGGGGGGTTAAGTTGGGGAACATCCTCATAGAAGCATGAGGAAGGGCGATGGGATAGGAGGTTCCTTAATGGTGGTGGGAATGGGGTAAGGGGATAAAATCAGAAATGTAAATATAATATCCAATTTAAAAAAGCTAAAAAACCCCCCAAAAAAAAAACCAAAAACAAAAAACAAACCCCCAAAACAACTCCTCCTTACAACATTTTTTACATTTTCAATTTTGTACACGTGTATATGTCTCTGCACACCCAAGTGAATCTATGGCATACAAGTACAGGTGCCCTTGGAGGTCACAGGTATTGGCAACTATGGAGTTGAAGTCACGGTACGTAGGTTGTTGTTGTTTGATGTAGAAGCTGTAAACTGAAATTGGGCTTTCTAGAAGAGCAGTATTCTACCGTGACTGCTAAGTCATTTCTCCAGCCCAAATTTGTACCTCTAAATGGAATCACATTTTTATATAGGAATATAATTTTATCAATTACAAATATAAAATTACATTTAATTTGCCATTTCTCTATCATAATTTCATAGTGATGTTTTTGGAGAATGCTTTTATGATAATCTTGTGAAAAATCTAAATTATGTATAAGCACTGGCTAGTTTAAAGAAGGTGGCATCTAGGGAAAATAGGTGCTAGAAGAAAGCAAAGATTGAAATGGACCTAAAGGAAAATAACTACTGTGAGAAGACAAGATCAAAGGTGCTTTAGAAGGAGTAGCACTGATACCTTGGGTCATAGATCATCAAGTCTTTGATGGTCCAGTGTTGAACAAAAAACAAGTACTACTATTTTACAGGGGCCACGTGCAAACAAAATGACAAGAATCATGACCAGTTTGTAGGTCACTCATTGATTAAGGGCCATGTTTATATAAAAAAAAAAATCACTTTGCTTTAGAAAACAAGAAGGACCCTGAATTAGTTAACAGTTAAGGGCTATTAAATTATCACTGTAAAAAAAAAAAAGTGGGTCAAAAGTCTATTCTTGTTGATAAGGTATGACCCAAAATGTAACCCTTGCTGGCTTGAAACTCCCTGTGTACATCAGTTTAGACTAGAACATACAGAGCTCAACCTGCCTTTACCTCTTATGTACTAGACATGCACTATCATGCACAACAAAGAAATCTGAGTTTAAAGAATTTGTGTGGTTCATTGCTCTGTCAGCCACTGATCAATATTTGGGAAATACACACACACACACACACACACACACACACACACACACACACACACGCACATGCACATATGCACACATACTGTAGCATTGAGGTTTGGAGAATAGAGTGATTTGAATATAGATGGCTTTTATAGACCAATAGCAAGTGACACTATTAGGAGGTGTGGTCTTGTTGGAGTAGGTGAGGCCTTGGTAGAGGAAGCATGCCACTGGGAGATGGGAGTTCTTGTTTCAAGTTGCAGATGCTCTAGCCAGCGCGATGTGCCTCATTGTCTTCCTGCTGCCTGCTAATCTGGATATAGAACTCTCAGCTCCTTTTCTAGCACCATGTCTACCTGCACACTGTCATATTTTCTGTCACGATGATAAAGGACTAATCCTCTGAAACCATAAGCCAGCCCCAAATAAATGTTTTTAAATGTTTTATAATATTGACCAAAATGTCTTATTTATAATATCTCTTAATTATAAATACTACTTCTTACAATATTTTTTTTTCATTTTTAATTTTGTATATGTGTATATGTCTCTGTACATTGGATTGTGTGTATGCACAAGAGTACAGGTGTCACTGGATGCCTGATGTATTGGAAACCATGGAGTTGAATATGTAAATGTCACCATGGTCATTGTGTCTCTTCGGAGGAATAAACCCTAAGGCAGCAAATAACATTTTTAGGCATTGGTGAAACTTCTTTTTCTGAGGAGAACATAGTGATTCCTGAGATCTCTCTGTTCTTGATCTTGGAACTAAAGCATAAATTCAGAATAAGTTGACAACTTTTATTCCACATAAGTGTCACTCTCATGGCTATGGTAGTTTATCTTCTTATGAAACCTTACTGCTAATATGCTGTTTGAGATTGAAGAGTGATGTGTATTTGATAAATTTTAGAGACTTCCAGACACTTTTGATTTTCTTGTTTGTTTTGTTTTTTGTCCTCAATTTTAAGGAATTTTCCCATTTAGAATTTTCAGAATCTTCATTTAGAACTTTTAGAACATCTTATGACTTAATGACATTTTTATTGAATTTATTCAGTCCTTAGAAGTTACAGAGTCTTAATGAACTTTTCTCCATGGCGGAATGCTTGAATTTTGAGGAAATTGCTGTATCACAGATCCTTCCATGTCTTTCATTATAAAATAAGTTCACACATTCTTTTCCCACTGGAAACCAGCTTTTGCCATTTGCTCTTTTCTGAAAACTGCCATTCTTTGCTAGAAATGACATTGGCTTAGTTTCAAAACCCAGATTCTTATTTTCTGATTCCCCCCATTGGAGTTTTTTTTTTTTTAAAAACAGGTCCAATGCTTTTGTTTCACCACTAAAATATACAGCATAATTTGAGTTGTTGGAACATATATCCTGAGTAGCAGAACTGCTATGTCAGCAGTATGAAGATGATGCCAGGACATCTCTTGTACCCAATCATATTCACATTTTTGTTGCTCATATTAATCTGTGTTTGGCCAAAACCGTGTTACTCAGTACAACATCTACTGTCTTAGAATTTGGAGTTCTCAACACTGAGCTTCTTTTAGTAGTAAGAGTATAAGATAAAGCAATTTGCTGTTTGCGGCATGTATTACCATTTCTGTGGCAGGAAGACCACTACAATATTTACCCAAAGTAGCATGTGCACCCCATGGAACATGTATAGCAAAGCCATTTCAGAAAACTCTTATACACCGTGATAAATCACTGTGATGCCATCATTAAATCAAGTCAATGTGATATTCTGTAAAATGATGTTTGAGATATAGTAAGCCAGGAAACTAATTATTGCGTTTTTTTCACTACATATGTGAACTTTCCCCATTTCCTTTTTTTGTTTTATCTGAAAATCACAAGTTGTTGGTTTCATATTACATACTTGAGAATAAATTATTATACTGTTTAAATATCACTCAGTCATGATGGTTGCGACTTGCTAGATTGAGAAGTTGATCTTAAAGTTGTTTAATTTGATATTTGCTGGTCTGTTTAGTTTTTTCATAACTAGTAAATAAAATAGAAATATTCAAGTCACAATCTTATTATCTTTGGAAATGACATTCGTATTTACTTTTCCTCCATTTCCCAAGAAACAATGCCATAGCTGATATTGGCTACAAGGTCTTAAACTTTTTAAACTTCTAGACTTTTGGTTTTCTTATAAAAATAGTACCTGGTTCAATCTCCAAAAATCTATAGTGAGATTACGAATACTTCTAAACCTGCCAACTGTTGCTTTATGCCCTGGACAGCACTGCTCAGACTCCAGGAGCACATAAATATGCTACAGCAAGCTCAAGAGAATGCTGGCCCAATCTTGTTTATCAATTCTTTGAGAGCACCTATTATAACCTTTACCTCCATTCCATTGGTCCCAAGAAAGTGTGTCTTCCAAGTGGCAGCTCTCGATTGGCTATCATTGTCTGCATCACCAATCATTAGGCTCTCAGGAAGTTTTCAATTTGGTCCTCATGAAAAGTTGCCTTCAAGGCTGGCTAGCCATTCATGTTTATGGGTTTAGGTAAAGACTGCCACTGCTTCTTTAGTGAGGCCTGCTGTTCCTTCTAGGCAATCCTGGTAATGCATCCACGGATTGTGCAAATGAAGAGTGCTTTGGTTGAAAGGTCTAGATATGACATTCATCTATACTTTGGGAGTAAAAATATACATTTTATCTCTTTTGATGGTTTGAATAGGAATGGCCCCCATAGACTCATGTGTGTGAATGCTTGGCTGATGGGTAGTGTCACTATTAGGAAATGTGGCCTTGTTGGAGGTAGAGTGTCTGTGGTTGCAGGCTTGGAGGTCTCATATGATCAATGTAAACCTTGTGTGGCCACGTTCTCTTCTCCTTTTTGTGGATCAAGATGTAGAGCCCTCAGCTCCTTTTCTAGCTTCATGTCTCCCTACAAGCCTCCATGTTTCCTTCTATGATAATAATGAACTTACCCAACGAACCTGTAACTCAGCCCCAATGAAATGTTTTACATTAGGAGTTGCCATGGTAATGGTGTCTCTTCATAACAATAGAAACTCCAAGGTATCTTCCTTGAGCACATATCAAAACTTGTGTTGTTATTTGCAATGCAAGTTTTATAACTGCCTTCTTACCAGAAACTGACCTGCAGTGGTAGTTTAAAACTAAAGTGTTCAAAAGTACCTGTCTAGGGTTTTAAAAACGATGACAAAATATACATTGGAAAAAGAAAACAGAATTTTTCATAAAAATAGCTGGATTTATTGTCTATGTGTGGCTTTTTATAGGTAGCTCATAAATCAATTGAAAACCAAAATTCATGTACATATCAATAATAGCAATTTGTTATAAAATATATATATGAATATAATATATGATATGTGATATGTGATGCATGGTATATAATATAAAATATATAATATATACATACATATATACATGTATATATATATGTATGTATATATATATATGTATGTATATAGTATATATATGAAGGGTGATATATTGGGGTATCATAGAAATTAGAGGGGAAAATAAAGAGGATAGATACATAATAAAAATTTTTGAACAACTATTACAATGTTTAATAATTTAAAACTTTACCTTTATTTGTTTATTGTATATTTATTCATTTTTAAGCTGAGCTCTATTCTTTATGGTTAGATCATTTTAACATATTAAAGGTTCTTTTAAATATGTAGTATCTGACTTCTGTTTTTATTTCTATTGAACAATGGAGGTGTAATATAGCTACTGAATCAGGCAGGAGAAAAATAGTCTGTAGTTCTTCCAACAATCTATAAATCTTTATAAGCACTGATAATAGTTTTGGTTTTGTTCAACACTTTGTTCAAAGTTATTAGTGTGAAAAGTAGCCTTAGAAGATAGAAATCGTTTGTCTTCCTGGAATGAAGGCAAATTTGTTTTAAAGTAGCAAGATAAAGCTAGTACTTCTTTACAGGGCATATATTAACCAGATATGTCAACAATTATATCAAAAATGGAGGGCTCTCTAAGATCAGAGTGTCAACTCTGCTGAAGTCCATTGTGAGCATGGCAACTACTTGGTTCCCCTGTATGATTGCTGCAGGAATTTGGATCAGAAGGAACTGATGTGAACATGAAATTAATAATGCCTACGTTGCTATTACTTGGACAGCCTCTGTCTCTATCTCAGAAGAGCCTGCCCTCTATCTATACACATGACATTGTGACAGGCTCTGATAGTTAACTTCCAGGGTGGGTGAAGTTTCACCTTCCTCATGGTTCTTGAAAATGATAGTGGTGATTACAGTTTGTTCAATGTTATTCTACAGACCTAATTTAAAACCCAGAATCTGAATATTGAAGGAATTCCAGTGAGGAAACCAGCTGAAAATAAACTAGCACTGGTCTTATGAGGAAACTCATCAGTTCCCTTAGTAACTTGAAGCTTAAGTTGGCCACAAGAGAATTTCTTCACAAGTCACTGTCAATATCTTTGTTTTCTAAGTTACCCTTGGAAAATAGTTCTCTAGAAGAGTGTCCCTTGATAATTTGTGACCCAATAAGTTTCATGGAGAGACCAACATCAGTACACCTTATATGCTGCTTAAACATTCCCCAAACATTAGCATTTAAATTCTCTGAGAAATCCTGCAATGAAGAAACTTATTTAATGCAATTTAGACCTGAATTTCTCAGACTAATTTGATAACAAAACTTTTATCTGTGTATCTCCTCTCTCACTGAACACATTTTGGGAATCACTGATTGTGATGGATACCTCCTCTGAGACTATTTTCAAGGTGTTAGTGCAAATCCTTGAATAAACTCTAGTTTACAAGATTTTATCTCTACTAAAAGAAATAAAGGTCTAAGAATCTATACATGAGATGTAGCAATTATTTAATATAGATTGACAACTAAAGTTTTCAAAGTGGTGACAAAAAGCTGATGTGTTTCAGTATCTCTGTATAAACAAAGGTGAAGCCATAAATACATACCATGGGGATTACATAGTAAGATAAAAACATATACAAATGCCAGATAACATTCCTGGGTGACAGTATATCACTTCTGGCCACATGGGACTATATCAGTTAAATTTATAGTAATGCAATTAAAATATCAAAATTCCATTTGTTAATCATTGCATAGAACTTGTCTCAATATACTGATATAATGATATAATCACTGTCACTCTATTGAAGAAAACCTATTTCATTCTCCTAAGTATAAGTGACATTTGAGTTGTTAATTCACTTTTATTCACTCATTTAAAAGCTTTTCATTCATTCACTTTTTAAAAATTATAACAAAAATAAAATGTAATACAGTAAAACAAAAACTATCACATTGAGGTTAGATCAGACAAGCTAATATGAAAAGGGCCTAAGAGAAGACATATGATTCAAAGACCAACTCATTCACATACCAAAGAATATCATAAAACATGAAGTTAGAAGCCATAATTTATACACAGAGGAACTATGCAGACCATGCAGTCCATAAATTTAAGTTTTCAGTACTGCTTTTATTTAGTAATCAGCATGACCTGTGGTGATAAGGGTCCCTATGTGTAAAACATGTGCCACTGGATGACTGACAGGAGACACATGAATAAGGCCAACCCTTACTTTCTAAACATGATTGTTTTCTTTATGGAGTCAACGACTTGCTGTATCATCCAGGATGATCTGATATAAGCTTTTTACTTTGGGTCATCCCAGCCATCTGCCAGTTGTCCTGCCTCAAGCATGAACCACCATGCCAAGGGACACTGACACATTTTGTTTCAGAAACCAATGTTCAGTTGTATGAAAATCTGATTGGGTGATTTATTTCCATGTAGCATGTGAAAAATGGAAAATACTTAAAGAAAGGTTTACAAGTTCTCATATCACTTACTTAGCCACATTTTTTAAATAATATGTGAAATAAGAATACTTATCAATAACAGGTATTATGGACCATTCTTAACACTGTAAAACTGTGTTCCTATTTTTGTCCCTAATGTAACTAGCTATAGGGATCAAATGACCCATTTCTTGATTATATTTTATGCTTGATCTATTTTTATTTGTGGGAAACTTCGTAATGCTTCTAAGATGAGAGGGCAAAACTGATTGAATTCAATAATTGTCTCAACATCAGCAAATCTATTGTCTTTGAGTAGTAAAACCGAGAGAAGAAATCATAGAGAAGAAGCTTTCTTAAATGAACTATGTAATAATAGCTCCGAGGCACATAGCATGAACATATTGAATGTTCTCACAGAAGTCTCCTGTCCATCATGCAAAAGGCTTGGAAGTTTTAACTTTTCTCAACAAGTAGATAGCTCACCCAACTTGAAGAAATTATCAGAAAAATTAGGTTGCAGGAAAAATTATGTACTGAAATTGGAGAGTCAGACAGGCAAACACAGAAAATTATATTTCAGAATATCATGAACACAGTGTTAGAAAATAGGTGAACACATGAATGTTTTTCTGTGATGTCAGAATTTATCCGATGATAAAGAATCCATGAGGTACATTGTTTTCAATAGCAGCAATTTGTCTGATAATCCTACTCTTCTTGTTACTTTAGTTGATGTGAATTCAGTAATTTATTCTAATCTTAATTACTATTATTAACTCTCATATTTCTATGTGATTTTAATCTACTCATGTATCTTTCAGACTCAGTTTATCCTGATATATTTGTAGAGTATGGCTTGTCTTACCCTGAAAAATAAGTCAATACCAGGCTTGCTGCATGAATTCTATTGGACAGAGAATAATATTTTCAGATATACCTATTCAAAAGCATCCTCCATCTTCAAATGCAATCAAAAGCTGCTTTAAAAAATGGAGTTTCTCAGAAAAAGGGACATGTAACAGAGTGCACCACCTGATTTTAACATTAGAGACAACATAAATATAGCCATGCTTAGCAGTAAAAGTTACCTCCTTAGCGTAAGTGCTGGAAGTTCCACGTGAACAAGTCTTAATGGTAAAGATGACCAGACCACATAGCTATGGAAGATTCTATACAATCTGAGTATTACCTCTTTAGATTTTGTAGATTGTTCACAGCAGAAGTGGGTGAATGCTTCCACCAGGAATAAATTTGGATAAGAAAAAAAGCATACCAGCACATAGTCATCCTCATATGTAATGCCTCAAGAGAAACTGCTTTAAGAGTAAGCAATCAAGGAAAGGGAATTCCAGCTACAGTCTAGTCCATGCTAATTGTTCAAAAAGGGATTTTTTAAAAAACTTTAATTCATTAAGCCTTCTCACGTAGTGGAAAAACCTAATTTCAGAACTATTGGTCTTCTATCTCATCTAAATGGGAAGGGAGAAATATGAGAGCATTTACAAGGTTCCTGGAGTGACTAAAAGTAAGATTTAATTTCTAGGTTGCTAGATCAGGATTTGTCAAGCATTAAGGCTATTGAAGATGTATCTTTCATTTGTAGTTGGCTTTGAAATCCACTGCCCATTTGTACTTGACCTTAATGGTAGAAAAAAAAAATCACAATTACCCAAATTAACACTGAAATTACCATAGGAAATGATGGTTTCAGGGCTTTGATGAGGTTCATAAAGAGAAAGCAACTTCTTTCTACACAAAGAATGGCATCTACCTCAGTCCTTGTGTAGAAATATGGCATTCTAATCTGCTTTAAAGGTTAGTGAATTACCTCCTTCCTTAAGAGCTGAGAAACCTATGAATGTTACTCACTTAACCAGAAGACCATTGCTCAGCCAATTGGATGGGGGAGTCATTTTACCTTTAATGATTTAAGATGATTATCTTCTCAGAAGTCCCTCCCTTGGTGAAGCTTTTATTTTTTAAGTTCCAACCCCAAATAAGCATGACATTTTCTCTTCATTTGCATGGCCCACTTCCTTTCAGCAGCTATTGAGATTTCGAGCTAATTATTACTACTCTCTCAAACTCTAACAAAATTTTACCAGGCGTCCTTCAGATTCTCTTTATAAAAAGTACTTTAGTAATGATACCAAGACTCTACAAGAGAGCACCAACTTCCATACTAGGACAGTCATTCACCTTGTTATTGACACTGCTTCTTATCAATATATTACTAAAGGTTATCACAGCTCATTTTATCAGTATATCCAGTTTGTCTCTATCTAAAGGAAAGTTATGGATAAAATAGAATGTTACAAAGACAACATAAAGACAAATGATATGCCTCAGTAGTAGGCTCAGATACAATAAGAATGTTGAAATCATTGAACCAAAAGTTGTAAAGGTGTGTTTCTCCATGATAAGGATTCTAAAGTAGAAAATATGTATGAGAATAGATAAGTAGTGAGGAATTGAACTAGAGAGTCCAAGAAATAATATTTCTAAAATTCAACATATCAAAACCCACTACAACTTCCATGAAGCACGTAATTGGTAAGTTTACCAGTAGGTTGTTTCTGAGAAAATAAATAGGTCTGTCCAAATTCAAGCAAAAGAAAAAAAAAGGTTGGAGAGATGAAACGGATTTTTAAAGGATTATGAGATAACTACAAAATGTGTAATATTATTAGAATGAACATTCTATGAGGAGGTAAAAAAAGGAAACCGTAAATATATTTGATGACAAAACTAAGAGTTTCCAACAGTTCATGTCTAAAACTAAATAAAGATATTCAGGAAGCTCAAAGCACACTGGTAAGAATAAATTAATGAATACTGAAAAAAGTAAAAGAATAAATTCATTTAGACAAAGTATAGTAGAGAATAGCATAGCATAGTAAGATATGGTATAGCATAGTAGATGAAAATCAAAACAAAACAAAGTCTTTGAGGGACCCAGAAATAGAAAAGTCCTGCATCTGGAGGAAAAAACAATGAAAATTCTGTAATAATTACATTTATACTTCTCAGGAAAAAAACAAATAATATAGTCCATACCCTATAAAATTATGATTCAAGATAGAAAGGCATAAAGAGAATATACCATATAATAGAATATTTTCCAACTACAAATAATATGAAATTAAGTTATTTTTAGGAAAGTGGCTCCAACTGAAGGCAAAGGGGGAAAAAGTGATGCTGGGGAAATAGGAATGGAATGGAAAGAAAGGGAAAGGTTCTGGATTAGACACAAATGCATTATATGCAGCTATAAAAACCAGAAACAATAAAAACATATCAAAATACCCTAGTAAACATGCTCTTGTAAACATAAGACAGACAATAAGAACTATATGTTTCTTTATATATTTAAAAGGGACATAATGATTGATGCTTATATCTGCTTTTCTCATTATTTCCTAAATTTGGAAGCAACCAGTATACTCATTAGTAGGTAGAATGATAAATGAATTCAAATAATGAATATATCATAAGTGATGCCACAACTGCTGAAGAAACATGAAGAAGTAGAAAATACTTGTTGAGCAAAGAAAAAATCTAAGAAGCCATTTATTATATAATTCCAACTACATGACATTTTGAAAAAGGTAAGCCTGGAACTCAAAATTTCACTGCTTTTCGGTGGTTACGAACAAGGGTAGAGCACATAGTGTTTCTTACAATGAACAGCATAGTGGTAGGTTTACATTATGGCCAATTTTTCTTAGAAAGAAGACACAATTGACCATAGGTTGGGAAAAATTCATGTTAATTGGAGAGGTTTAGAATATAGGAAGTGAAGAGCCAAATCTTTCTGAAGCAAATGTAACACCCTTAAGAGACGCCTATTGTTGTTCTCTGTATGTGACATCTTTGTGACTGTTCCATGCATCCTTTGGGATATACAAAGAGAGCACTAGCTGACACAGACCAAAAAAGGGGTGGGGAAGAAGCTACCAAGCTGTCAGCACGTCAGGCAGATAGCTTAGATTCCTAGGATGTTCTGAAACTCACCTACTTAATGGTTCCAAGAATGTATTTCAAAAGTGTCTTCTTGATTTATGATTCTTTTTGTTCTGTGAGTATTAAATTTTATGGAACCATTACAACATTGGAACCCTGTGTTTGAGAAAAAAACTTGAATCTGTGTTTCTAGGCCATTGTCACTCACATTTGGCTCCAGAAAAAACTGTATCTGATCTGCTTTGGAGTGAGTTGTGTAGTTGGCATCCAATGTGTACTGTTTAATTTGTTTTTGTCAACTTGACACAATTATAGGCATACCTAGAAAGACAACTCAGTTTAGAAACTGCCTCCATTTTCTAGCCTGTGACCATGTTTGTGAGACATAATTAATACTTTTCATTAATATAAGATAACACAACCCTCTTTGGGCTGTACCATGCATAAGGATGTGGGTTTTAGCTATATAAGAAACATAGCTGAGCATGCCAAGGGAACCAAGCCAATAATTATAAAGAAGTATGCTATGGTTTCTATTTTAGCTCCCGCATTCAGGTTCCTGACTTTGTTTCCTTTGGTGGTGAATTTTAATCTATAAGCCAAATAAATATTTTCTTCTCAAAGTTGCTTTGGGTCCATGTTTTATCATAGCAACAGAAAAATAAACTAGAACATAACATCATCACATATCTGCAAAAGCACTTAAAATATACACTTAGTGAATATAGGGAGAGTGATAATCATGTGTCAACAGGTATTGGACAAATACATCAAATGAACACTCTGGCTAGGAATTATGATTGTTGTAGAGGCCTCATATTGATGTCAGTAGTAGACATATAGTAAATTTCTATCTTCCTCACAATGTTTATATAATTATAAAACTTTTCTAAATAACACTTTATTAAATACATGTAAATAATTCTGGAACTCTTTATAAGAGTTACATAATTTAAATCATGTATTCACTGAGAAAATTAAAGTTTATTTGTTTATGAAAGTTAGTACATTGTCATAACTGGATTATAAGAGACTTTTCCAACTTTCCTCATAGATGCCATTCTCATAGAGCATTATACCCCTTATGAAAAGAGATACAGCAGAATATTGATTAAAAGTATATGCCAAATTTAAATATGCCTGTAATTGAGACCATTTAACTTTATGAGTTGGGTTTTAAAGATACTATGGCATAGGTAAGTGAAACTGTTTGTATATACTGAATATCCAGAAGGGAATATAGCATTGATTTGATAAGTATAGAATGGATGCCCCTTTTTTTCAGGATACATACACAGTTAACCTTTTAATAAAACATGGCAAAGAGTAGGAGACTTCTGTGAAATAAGATTAAAGAATTAGTATGCAAAGATTATGTCGTACTTTATTCTAAATATATAATATTGTTCTTAAAATTCAGTAAAAAAAAAAAAAAAAAAAAAAAACTATCCCTAACATAAATTCTAAGGATTTTTCAGATTAAAGAGCTCTACACTGAAAGGGAATGGACATATTAATCATTTCTCCCAGAATGCACTTCTGCCTGCCACATCCCATGCAAAAGTCACTGAAAAATAATCAGTACTGTAGAGAACCAGTCCATTATATATTAAATGATGCTGCACTTCCAGACACAATTTATTTTTAAAATAAGACTTAAATGATATTTGTATGTAAAGGAATATAACAAGTTTAACAAAATGATCTACCTCATTGACTCTATGAGTCTTTCTGGAAAATCACTAAACTTTGTTATACTGTGTACTTCTATGCACATAAGTCCCCAGTTGCTAAGGTTATTGATTTCCTTATTGCAAATATCTTCACTGTTTATAATACATTGATCTTTCCCTAACTAATGAAAGAAGGAATATCTGACTCTCTTTGTTCTATTTCTCTTTGCCTTAACTGGAATGTGGTTTGAAGGGCTAGATTTCCTTATTAGCAGAAAGAGTCAATGTTTTCTGGGACAACCATCTTTCAGTACTTCACTGCCTTTAAAGACCCCCCCACCCGTCCCCATCACTCTCATTTATCCTGGTGTTGGACTATTGCCCTAGCTCCTAATCTCTTCTAAATTCCGTCTTGAAAAAAATCTCTTTTCTCAGATCCTGCTTCTCTCCACAAACTCTAAATGCCCACCTAGCCAGTCTTCACCTTTTGTGACATCAAATTCAAAAGGCATATCTGTGACTTTTTCCCCCCATGCATCAATATGAAGCCCACACACAGTGCGGGCTATAAAGAGCTCAAAGTGAATTTATTTATGCCATTGTTCTGACAAAATAGGTCTGTTGCTAGCAGGTCCCAGGGTATGCATATGTAATTCACACAGCTATTAAAAGAAAGAAACAAATGCTGGGTACTGAGCTGCAAGCAGAGAAATCAAATGCTAAACAGAGCAATAAAGGAGCTGAATTTGGAAGTTGGCATTGACAGCCAATGGTGGCTGCTATTTAGAACACTAAGCATCTTTAAGAGTAGAGAGCATTACTTAATTCCTAGGTAGTAAAGAAGCTTTGCTACCTGCCCGCATTGCTACCTCATACGGCAAGCAATTTAGGGAGGAGATGAAACAAAGCAAAAAACAAGGCATGCTTTGTTTGTGTTAATAGTTTGCTTTTTCTCCTCCTAAGAAATACATAATAAAGTAATGGTTTAATTGATGAAATTTGTGTGATTATAGAAAATGTACTATTTATGTATAAATATATTTAGTTAACAGAAAAGAAGACTTTACCTTTACAAGTCATGTTAAAAGTTATCTAAGATCACTAGCGGTTCAAATGGTGTAAGCTACAAGGTAGAACAAATATGTCATCAACTTTCTAGGAAAATTCATTTCCAACTAATATGGATTAAATATGTCCCAGAGAAACTACTGAGTAATTTCAGATGAGCTGTAAATGATTGCACTTAATTCTAGTGCTCAAACCTTTGTCCCTAGCATGGAAATTGGATGTCTGTTCTCAGAAAGATCAGTCTCTGGGTCATTTGTTGTGCCCTGCAACATTGGAAATGACAGACTATGAACTCATCTACCCTGTACATTCGATGTTCATGAGTGGGTAGAAAAGACAGAGAAAGCAAGCCAGTTCTGGTAGTACACCAGTACTCTCTGGAGGCTGAAGCAAGAGTATTGCTGTGTGTTGGGGCCTGTCTTAAACTACATATCAATACTCTGTCTTCAAAATATTGGAAATAATGAGATTAGTTTGAGTGTATATTTGGTCATTAGCCTCCTAGGTGTTGCCATTAGTTCACACATCAAATATCTTCAGAGAAGAGCTCCATCTTGACTTCACATTTCTTGCTTGTTCATACTGTATAATCTCATTCCCACCCCTTTACCTCTAAATATTTTACCAAAAATAATGATTACTTTGCCATTTTGAAGAAATTGTTGCTAAATTAGAATTGTGCATTAATTTGATGTTTCCAGAACTTTCAGTTGCAGGTAGGCAGGGAGAATTTATTTGATTTTGATTTTGACAGATACTGTGAAGCTGTCTCATTGTGCCCTGGTTATCACCTTACATGAGTTCAGTGAGATAGAACTTACACACACACACACAGTTACATAATTTTATTGGGTACAGAGAGGTAGCAAGGGGCAAAAAAAACTATGATATACCATGTGCTGGTCCCTCAAATGTCACAAAAGCAACCTGCTTTCAGTTAAAGGTAAGATGTATTTTTTTCTAATCCCCATAGGAAGTAATAGTCATAAAATATTGCAAATCTGTTTACTCTACATAAAGGTATTTACAGTACTATTCAAACTCTTTTTTAATTTATATAAGAAGTAATTCTTTATGAAAAGCTGAGCCTTTGTATCCTTCCAATATCCATATCCTGCAAACAAGCCACAAAGCTTCTGTAGCAAGCATGTGCAGGAGAATGTTTAAAATTAAGTCATTGAGAATCAATTTGTGATTCAAAGATAAAGTAGAAAGTGAAAATATTCACTCTTCTATGGTGCAGAATTATCTAACACAGCTAAAGCATAAACAAAATGCTAAATGAACCAAAAAAAGGAAGCTATGAAAAAGAAAGAGCATGATTGAGCAAATGTTAGCTGAAGTAAATTTTAAATGATGGATCAAATTTACACAGGTAGAGAAGAATTTACTCCAGATGCAAGTGTCCAGGGAAATAAGAAACAGTCCCTGTGTGTATGACTAGTATTAGAATTCACTGCATGGAGAACAGACTTTTGCTCACTAACTGTAGAAATGTATTATGGGTTACATATTCATCCAGCATCCTTTTTTTTTCTCAGTTTATTTTAACCCATAGCATATTTTGAATTTTGATGAAGTGCTGGATTTCTAGATGGTTAAGCATGTATAGTCACAAACATTTCAATTTTTGTTTATGAACATAGGCTTAAAGTACCTTTTCTATTTTCCTTTGCAATTAGTGAGTCCACATGAATTCTTCTAGCACTTTATTTTCTAGCTGGGGTCACCTTTAACAAGTTTATGAAGCCAAGACAATATTGTTTTCAGGACCTTTTTTAATTTAAAGAATATGTTTGTGATTTTAATACAGAATGTACAAGCTATGTGAGACATAGTAATTTATCAATGGTAACTCAGAATAATTGGCAGACAAGATCCACTTTAATTTTGCAATGAAAACTTAAAATATTGAATAGAGAAGATAAGTCTTCACAATTAACTCATTGTTGGAGTCAGATGACGAAACTGTTGGAGAATCTAAGTTAGTGGTTAGCTTTGGTTTTGGTTTTGCTTTTGTATAAAAGATGGCGGGTAAGCATTGGGTAGCACATAACCTTTGAAGTTCATATAAAGTTGATAAGACATTAGATCTGCTACATTTCATGAAAGTAGGATGTCAAATAGATAGAATCTGGTGGAAAAAAGCCTCAAAAATTAAGGGAAAGTACCATCATCAGATATTATATTAGTGAGGAATCTATATGACTATGGTGTCAATAATATATTTATAATATTATTATATAAGAATCTTAGTTTTAATTTATGGAATTGATAACATACTAGCATCAGACACGATGCATAAACCCTACTTGTTTGCAAGTGTATTACCAGAGACAAGAGTGTTGACAATGAACCTGAATAATGAGCTTATTGTGCCAAGCATTTTCTACTGTGACCACTAATTCCAGAGTAGTCTGGTTCTTGTCACTCAGTCATTCATATAAAGACAACTCAAAATGAGCTAAAGTTAATTAATAAATGATGATCAGGAGGAATGGATGTATATGCATAAATTAAAGTACACTCTAGAAATGTTGTTAATTTAACTTTAATAGATTAGACCCTAATTTTATGCGATAATGCTGCATATAGTACTTGGGAGTTAATTTAAAACATTGAAATGTAGGAAAACCTTTTAGTTATAATTTATCTTAAGCAGGCTTTAGAAGGTGAAGTAATTATCAGGGTGTGAACTTCAACTTTTACAAATATTAGATGAATGTCTTTCTGCTAAATGCTTAACATTTATGTCTTAGTTTCCTAAAATTTAAAATTTAGAATGAAATCAACATATCTAAACATACTTAATATTGTTGTAAATACATTTGCTATTTACCATTGAGATGTATATTCTCATAATTTATGGAATTAAATCACTAATAATAGGATTGTTCCTGGTCTACGTTACACACTCATTAAGGATACACTAGTTAATAAAATGAAGTAAAATAATGCTTTGGAGTATTTTTACATATATTATTTTAACCACTAAATTAAATACATGCCTTTTCATGTATACTTGTGTTTAAACCATTTTTACAGAGCACCACTAACTAAATGATACATGTAAGAGAATATAAAAGCATCCTTGACCTATGGAAGCTGCCCTGACAACCATAATGCCCAGCACTTATTTTGGACATAAGTGATTACACAGAAAATTAATATTATTCAAAGTGATTGACACAAGTAAGAAAGACAGGAATGAAAATGAGAAAAATAGAATACAGCATCACAATTTTCATCTATGCTTACTCACAGACACAAAATATGTTCTGATTCCAAGTAGTACAATGTCCACTCTATATTTGTGTATTATTCCTTCCTTACTTCATTCATCTTAGTTTCATGAAAATACAACAAACCTGTGGGAGACATAGAGGAGACAATCAGTCCTATAGGAAAATTCATATCTGTGAGCTTTTACATTAAAATATCAGAAGAACATAATTGTATGACAACACAAATCAGGAATTTTCAAAACCAAAACCAAACCAAACTTCAATCCAGAAGGTGAGAGCATAGAGGATCTAGTATAAAGGAGGGAGAAGATGAAATAGTGCAATTTTAAACATACAATACATACATATGTGTAAAGTTAAAAGTTAAAAATGATAGAGTACATATCTATAAAAAATAAAAACAGCCGGACAGTGGTGGTGCATGCCTTTAATCCCAGCATTTGGGAGGCAGAGGCAGAGGCAGACAGATTTCTGAGTTCGAGGCCAGCCTGGTCTACAGAGTGAGTTCCAGGACAGCCTGGGCTATATAGAGAAACCCTGTCTCGAAAAACCAAAATAATAATAATAATAATAATAATAGAATTAAATAAATAAAAACTGAAATTAATGAATCAGAAGTGATGAGAGCAATACAAGTCGCATAGAAGCTAAGAGCTGTTTCTTTGAAAACATAAAAAAGATTAACACTCTTAATCCAAATAACCAAAAGAAAGCAATTACCCAAATTATCCCAATCAAGAAGAATGGGAAACACTCAGACATCACAGAAATTCAGAATATGTTAAGTGAATACTTTGAACACCTGTAAGATTAAATTACATAATCTAAGAAGAATGGAAAAGTATTCATCCAAACGACCAAAAAATAAGGCAAGAAAAGGTTCACAACTTAAACAAACAAAATAATAATAGTACTTAGATCTGTGAAGATACAGAACTGTACAAGTATCCATGCTTGTTAGCTCATCCACACTAGAGTGTACTTTACCTTCCCAAACACAAACATGATGATAAATCTTTTCTATGCCTTCTTCCTGAGAGCTTATGTTTTTTTCTTGGTATGTGTACTCTGCAATAGCAACTTAGTCAAGTACAATCAAATCTCTGAATGTCTCAGGATCAAAGGAACCAATGTATTATGTCGGTATTTCAATCAGACATAGACGATTCATGTTTTTGATGTTGATACGAAGGATGACTGTTGATAGTAGTCTTGTAATTTTAATTTTAGCAAATGTTTCAAGCACAATAGCATACATGGACATGTAAAATGGTCTCTAAGCTAGTGGCAGGTTTACATGGCATTCAGGTTGCTTTTCTTTTCCAAATGGAGAGAGATTATTCATTCTTTTATTTGGTGGGAGCTGGCTTTCCTGAGGTGTTTGGTCCCCTTTTCTTTCCTCAGATTTATGAGCCTGGCATGCTTTTCTCTCTATTGCTGAAAAGACTATTGTGCCCGTGTACACACCGTCCCGGCAAATAATTTATTTTAGACCTCCAAGAACATTCTTCTTTCAGCCTCAAAACAGGGATTTTTCATTTCAATCATCAGTCCCAATCTCAGCAGTGATTTCACAATGTCAGTATTCATCTTCAATAAAAGAAGAAAAAAATTATAGCCAAGGATGCTTTGATGTAGAAAAACAGAAAGGTGAGAGAAATAGCTCTCAATTTTATGCTACCATTTCCAAAATGTTGTTTGTATTAAGTACAATCTTTTAAAACCTCACTTTTCTTTTCTTTTTCATTTCTGTCTGTTTCTTTTTTGTGACTTTAAACGTTATTTAAAAATCAATACTCTATTAACAAAACATTTAATTATTTCATTAACTGAAAGGCAACATTATTTTAGATACAAAGAATAATCCTTTGCCCTGACTTACCTAAGGTTATCTGTCATAAATGTCTAAATGTGTTACTTTAGTGAAAGAATAGTTGTTACAGATTATTTATTTTCATTGCCTGAATCACTATGGCTGAGATATGTTTATAATCCCTGTTGATATTTATCAATTACAGAATAATCTTCTATAATAGCCAATAATATGAATTGCTATGTCCTTTTAAGGGTAGATGAGACCAACTTTGATAATTTTATAGCTCATTTTCTTTTTAGAAATAGAGCAAATATAGTTGGATTTGACCTTTTAAGTCTTTTCATAAAATCACTCAAACAGGAAGATGATTCTTTAACCTCTCATTCTAAAAGAAAACCTGACTTTTAAAGAAATGACCAGAGAGAACTTGCCTATAATCCTTAACAATTTGACAAAGGTACACATTTATCATTTGATTTGAAGGTCTCAGACTAAACCTGTGGTGCTGACATTTCAGAGTCAGTGGATATTACATTTTATACTTCTTTCCTTGATAATACCTTTGTGTGTGTTAAAATAAACTACATGGGCACTAAGTGTCTGGAATGTTGAACAGGAAAGGTGAATCTCATATATACCCATAGACAGAGAGGTTATACCCTAACTATTTCGTTGTACAGCATTATGAAAAGCAGCTGCAGGTTTTAGGCATCAGGTAAAATATAGACATTTATTCAGAAATACTATATATTCTAAAATTTTATATCAGGATAATAAATTGCCTATAAAATGTAATTATAACTACTCAAAAAGTTTGTCTACCAGTTATAAAATTAATATATTATTCATCAAGGATTTTTTATTAAGATGGCTTTGAAAAAGTCTCTTTTCTTTTCTATATTATTATTTCTAAAGAGTGCTAATTTTGTTACCAATAATGAAACTTCTTACAAGGACCTTGGTGGCTTTTGGGCTGGGAAAAGAGCTTATCTGTTCAGAATGCATATACAGCCATTGATATGACATCCTCTTCTGGATTCCACAGGTTCTTCCACATAGTTTGCTTCCAAGCATACACTCTTTCTATTCACACATATTAAATAAATAAATAAATAAATAAATAAATAAATAATATTGTCAATTAGTAAAGCATTCCTATTATATTAACTACTGAGATTAATTCAACATTTTAGAAAAATATAGGAATAGGAGTAATTTAAAAAAAAAATCTGTCAGCATGGGAAGACCCAAGGAATCCTTGAGATCACCTAACTTGTTAAAAAGCCAAGGACTGTACGATCAGGAAAGGCAACCTGATTTCTAGTTGAGCACTATCTGGAAACTGCCTAAAACACCAGGTCATCCTGAGGGGCTCTAGGTGGGACTTAGGTAACCCTAAGGGACAGCATACATTTAGTCACACTCCCAGACTCCAGGCTCCTGACATGAGACCGCAGACCTCAATAGATCCGTGCCTTTTAGTCATGTCAAACAATGCTTCCTAGCCCCTCCACAGGTAGAGGGCATGACTACAGGCCAACCTCAAGACAGAACTCCATATTAATGAGATGCCTAAAGGCCAGAGGGGCATAGCCAATTAAACATTCCTTCCCAGACACTCCTCCTTGCAAAAGGTATTTAACCTCAGGCTTGCTCTAAAAATACTGGGATGCAGTTTCTCATCTACTTTCTACCATGACAATAAACGTCATAAGACCATGGACTGTTTCTCTTCTTTGGAACCTGCAGTGGGGAACAGTGGAGCAGGTCTTCATCTATAGAGCCGCTGCTTAATCTCCCGCAGAAGAACTCTTTGCATTCCCAAGCCAAGGAGACCACCAACCCAAGTCAAGCCAAGTGAGCAGCCGTGACCAAGTCAAAACAAGAACTCTCATTCCTGTGGGACACAGTCTGAACTTGTCCCCCTCTCCCTTTGTGCTGTGGGCCAATTAAGCCCATGGACACTCACTTCTTTCTCTGCCCTTCCACAGCCCCCCAGCAGTACCTGGTGGCCCAAGAGCCTGAGAACCAGAAAAGCTAGCTCCAGCTTCCCACAAGACCTCAGACTGTGCTCCCCAACTCTGGAACAGGGTTCTGCAGTTTCACATAGCCCAATGCCTTCTAGGCTCCAGAGTGAGAGAGCACAGTCAAAATCTTGCGCCTTTGTCCCCACAAGAGTCCCTAGTCCCATGGCAAGACAGATGCCATCAGTGAACTAAGGGCAATACTCCAATCCCCTCCACAGATAGAGAATGTGATCTGTGGTCACATAGCTTCAAAACAGAGCTCTATTTTAATGAGGTACCTGAATAACCTTTTTCCTAAGTATTTTATATTGAGGAAGAAATGACTGTTAGCCTTTTTATTTGAATTAGATTAACACCTTTGGTTTGGTTGCAAAAATTACTCCAATCTGCTACAGAACATAGCTTAAATTGCTTTGAGAAAGTTTGCATTGTAAAATATTGTCTATTCAGGAAAATTTAAGTTTGTCAGTCAGAAAATAAATGCTTATTTACTCCATGTCTGATATTGTATTTATTACTTGAGATATTCTCCTTGTATGTATTTGTGAATGGCGTATATGTATGTTAACTCTGTGTACTATTGCATATGTATGCATATGTACTGGTATGTGCATGTGTGTGTGTGAGTGTGTGAGTGTGTGTGTGTGTGTGAGTGTGTGTGAGTGTGTGTGTGTGTGTTTGTGTGTGTGTGTGTGTGTGTGTGTGTGTGTATGTGTGTATTACTCTTTATCTTACATTTTTAACACAGGATCCTGAACCTAGAGCTCACTGTTACTGTTAGGCATGTTTGGCCATTTAGCCTGTTGGATCTACCTGTCTTTGATGCTCACCTTACCCCAGCTGTTGGATGGAAAACATGTATTAGGTGCCCACAATTTGTTGACTGTGATGCTGAGCATCTGAACTCAAATATTTATGCTTTGTACAGTAAGCTTTTATTTACCATTTCTCAGTCTTGAAATAAAAGTTTAAAATGGGTGAGTTTTCCTATGCTCATGCGCCCCTCATCTAGCAAGGAAAGTCAGTCATAAAAAAAAAATGAGCAAACATATCAGGTGCTACTTGTGACTTCTTACTTAACTTCATCTCACATCTTTAAATATACCCAATTTTTATTATGCTCTTTTTCTATTGCTATTCTGAAGTTAAAGATAATATTCCAAATATGATCAAATATGCAATGATTTTTAGCAGTTTATTACTGCTCATTGCATTAGTTTACTTACTAAGACTATTTACCATTTAAAATAAAATTACGGTTATAAAATTTAAGTATAATACATGTCACTAGTGAAGAATTGAGAACATGTTAGTGAATCTTAATGCATCCAGAAAAATCATAATTGCCTTCCTCCTTTTGTTCTAAATACAGTCTAGGTCACAGAAGTTTTTGTAGAGAGCACATTATGCTGCTTTTAGGGCTCTGCCATTCGCCCCGCTTCTTAGGTGAGATTTGACTGCAATGCAGTGGGAAACTTTTCTTTTTCAAATATATGCTTCATTTCTTTCAGTTTCTCTTTAGGGCAGTATCTATTGTTATGGAGATTGATCTATTTGTAGATCTTAACCATGTTGTGCAATACTACAATACCATTCTAACACAGATTTTTCAGTTTGTATTTGATTAATAGCATGCTAATTTGAAGCTGAACAGTATAAGTCAAAAGTTAACATCCCAGAAGGCAGTTATAAAGAAATAAATTATTTTCTTAAACACTTAAGTCATTAATATTTATATGTAATACTGAATTTCCCAAAGGTTTTCTTGTATGAGGAGAGATGTTTCTGTTTTTGTCTAGACTTAGGCTAAGAAATTTAAAATGCTCCTCTCTAGTCACGCTGAATTTATTTGGTTCTGTGAGTGATAGCTGAAATGGTATTTATTATAAAAATATAGACTAACAAATTCAACAACTTCCAGAAAAGAGGAAAACTTCAGAGTGACAATAATAATATTAATAATGATAATAATATTTATTGATTGGTTAATTGAGACTTCTTTGGGAAAAATAAAAAATGAATTTAATAAATATCAGAAGAAAAATGATGAAGATTTAGGATTCAGTAGATGCCACTATTACAGCTGTTAAGGTTCACATGTCTTTTTTGCCCAGACCATCGAAAATTTATTGTAAAACTTTGTCAGCTGAAAGCTATCAACACCTACCAGACATGCTATTAAGGAAAGATGCCATTTGTTTTACATATTGACATGATGCCAAGAGCAAGATGGCTTTAGGATGAAGCCATTGTTGTCAGTACCCTGAAAGTGACATCAAATACGTGATAGACACATTTATTTTACTTGTAAGTGCACATTTGTCTAACTCCCACTCCCATGTTTGTGTTTCCTTAAAGAGTTATATCTAATTATTCTCCCAGGAGCCACTACACAGGCATGAATGTCACCTGCAGGGAAGAGACAAGACTGAAATCACCACTATTTAATGTACATTTAGAGTAGCAATCCATTAGGGCCCTTGGAGTAGATGGATATGTGGTGAGCAATTTGTAATTACAACAGGTATTGCAAATATTAAAAAAGAACTTCAAATCTCTTAATCTTATGAATGTATTATTCTTTGTAAAATATATTTATTCCATGTTTTCTAAGAGGAAATTTGTCAGTTGAACATATAAAGAAGAAAAAATATTTTGGAGGCCTATGCTGTTCTTAAAATATTAAATCATGTGCAGGTTTGTTTCTGTGAGAATTCACTTAGAAAGACCAGTATAGGAGTGGCATAATAAGAGCTACATCTGGAAATGTGGAGATTGCACTGGCCAGAGGGATAACAGAGAAGTAGGCATCAGGCAAATTTATGTCTCTTTGCTACAACTCTTCTCTAAGCACTCATCTAAGGTTGAGGTACAATTAATCCTTTAATGAGTCAGTAGTGACATGCGTGTGTGTGTGTGTGTGTGTGTGTGTGTGTGTGTGTGTGTGTATTACAAGGAGTGGAGTTAGGATTAGTTAAGAATCAGTCATACTTTGTCTTAGTACTGCCAATCTAAAAGCCTCCTTTGAACTTCATTGCTCACTCCATTTTATGGAAATTTTTAAAATGATATTTTCATAGCCTCCTTGCTATTTTCCCTTTGTGTCTTGTTGTCTTACTATTTCTATTAAAAAAAAAAACTAAATGAATAACTGTTTAAATTATGGAGGAATGAAGTTTTAACAAAGTGGGGAGAGTCAGAAAATAACCTCTGAAGACAGAGATTCTAAAATGACCAGTAGTGTAAACAAATGTATCGTCTATTTTAAATAAAATTAATTACAGTTTATGTTCAAGGGAGCTTATTAAACCACACAGTTGTGTTCGTTAAATTTTCTTCTATTTTGTAGGAGCCGGGGGCTTAGAATATACCAAGAGAACATATACTATAGAATCTACTAACTAAACAGTGCTCATGGAGGTTCACAGAGACTGAAATAACAATCACAGAGCCTGCATAGGTCTAAGCGAGAATCTTTGCATATATTTTATAGTTGTTAGCTTGGTGTTCTTATGGGACTCCTAACAGTAGAAGTGTGAGGGTGTGTCTGACTTTTTTGCCTGCTCTTGGGACCCTTTTTCTCCTACTGGATTGCCATGTCTATTGTTCATATGAGGGTTTGTGCTTAGTCTTATTGTATCTTGTTATGTGATGTTTGGTTAATATCCCTGGGAGTTCTGATTTTTTCTCAAGGGTAACTGAAAATAAATGGATATGGGAGAGAGGGGTGGTATGTGTGAGGTATTGATAAGAATAAAAAGAAGGGATACTGTGACAAACCGGGGTGGGATATATTATATGAGAAGAGAATTTTAAAAAGAAAAAGAAAAAAAAAACATGAGTGTATGGTTTTCCTTCCTGAAATTCATTTTCAACAAAAAGTAATCCTGCTTCTACTAAATAACAGAAACAGCATTCTAACAGAGTTGATGAAATGTGTTTTATCTTGAACGTCTTAACTACTTTCCTACACACAACATGCATTTGGTAAGTACTCTAATAAGAAGATGTGAGAAAATGATCAGTGAAAAAGTCCTCGATGTTTTTGTTTATTCAAATAAAAAAGTAAAAATGAGAAACTTATAAATTTTAATAATGCATTGCTAACTGCTATTAATAGCAGACACTGATTTAATATTTTTGTGTGTGTGTGTCATGATATTCATTCTTTCTGGGGTGGCACTACTTCTTCTGACAGGTAACATTATATCATTTCATTCATTTATCTTCCTGCTTACTTTCTATTTTTCTGAAACTATTTAAGGTATTTCAAATCTGTGCACTGGAAAAGAAACTGACATATTACAGAAATGAGGATTAGACAATGGTTATGTAATGGAATACTTCACAAAACAAACAAGCACTGGAGAATAGCATGACAATATTTTTTTCAGTGAAAATTCAAAATTTCGTTGGAAGGAAGAAAAAGAAATTGGTTATTCACAAATTGATGTATAGGCAACACCTTAAGACTTGAAAAAAAATCAGGAGATCATAGAGTTCTTGATGTCTCAGTTTTTTACATTCTGACAAGTACTATATGTTGTCAGTTTTCTTTTTTCTTAATCATGCACAGTCATGGTGTGTCTATATACATGAAATATACATTTCTTCATGTGTAGAGATAAGTCATAAAGTACAATTATTCTCTCAAATTCTTAATTATCCATCATTACTGTACTGGAAGCTTCTAATCTCATTTCATATTGTTTATTGGAAAAAGAGTACGAGGTTTTCAATATTTTCCTTCTCAGTTATGTGTAATTTTTTGAAGGCAAGCCAATGTGCAGGTGAAATAGTATTTTAATGTGGTTAAGATATATCTCCCATACCTTCCAGTATTCTAACACTAACAGCTGCCAATAGAATATGCTTTTTAAAACTTTTTATATTTTGAAACAAATATTAATTCAATAAAGATGCCAGAAGCATTACAATGTAAGTTATACAGCTATATAATACAGAGAAATATGAATCATACTCAGGTTGGAAGAAGATAGAAAAATGGCACTTTGAATTCCAATAGATGTATAATTCCCAAAATCTGCTCAATAAAACTTAAATTATTGTTTTCAATAATAACAAGAAACTGACAAAAAGTAAAATAAATAAATTAGAGAGGATGTTTAAATACAAAATATTAACTACTACTCTAAATATAAATACAGCTGACAATTTTAAATAAAGTATTAAGTGTAGATAATTTAATTAATACAAAATTGAATATTACTTATGAATTAGTAAAAATATAATCAATTGGGATTAACTTTGTCATGTAAAATAGTAACTTAAATTGTAGTCTGTTAGCTATGTAGCAAATGTACATTTCTTATTTGGGTTGGATAAGAAACATATATTGGTAGGATTAAATTCTTATAAAATAATCAGGAATTTTCTTAATAGAACTCTAGAGCATACTGCTTAATATGCAGAAAATATAAAATACTCAGGAACAGAGATACATCTGAATCTCTTTGCTACTGTAAGATAGACTTTGAAACTACGTTGGTTTACAGTTATAAGTATGACAACTATTTGGCTAATGTTTCATCTTCTCATTGTTAAACACTGATAGAACTTCAAATTCAATGCTCTCATTTATTTGCTGATGGGTCATCAAATGTCTAAACTCATAGAAAATTTGGACTGATATATTTACTGATGTTTGCATTTCAGCACCACAGAAATCATATTTTCTTGATATCTTGTGAGTCTTATTTAATAAGGACACAATAGAAAATTGCAAACAAAGAGAAAATAATCTTCCTTGATTTTTGATATTTCTATATGTTATTATTTAAAAACACACTTGTTAAAATACTACAAAAATTTGAGCCAAATGATGGTCAATATTCTCATGTAGTCTATACTCATATATACCACACAAGAATGTAAAAAAAATCAAAAATATTTAAGCCTCCAAAATTGAATCTACTTTGATTCATTTTTACCATTTTATATAAATTTCTAAAACCATGGCAAATAGTAAAATAAATTAAATCATGATGCTTTTGCTTATAATTAGGTAATATAGGTAAGACCAAATTAACATTTATAAAATGTTTGTAAATTACTACAGTTAGGGCCCATTTGAATTGTCAAGTTCCTGATGTCATCCAGGAAATGATCAGCCAAACAGGGTAAAAAGACAAATATCAGATTCTGGTCAATTAGTATTATAGGTAACAGCTTACACAATTATGTCATATATAGTGTTTTTTGACAATATAAATATAATGGAAAAATAGTAAAAATGAATAAAAGCAGTTAAACAACTTTTAATGCTATTCTGGTATGATGTTTGTCAATGGCTTGAAAAATATTTAAACTAGCATTCTCATGAATTATTGATAACTTGGTGAAATAGTGGAATCAACCAAGGCATCCTTTGTTTATCAGGTTATCTTTCCCATATTCATTTGATACTTGACCATTGAAAGTCTTTAGGGCATACTGGGATCATTGGATAAAGAAGAAACTCTACAGTAAACACTAATCCGGTTATGAAATTATTGACTGGGCAAAGCCGAGACTAAGGTAAACAACACATATGGTGGTGATTTTAAACTATGAAGAACATAAACAAGGAAAGCATCTTGAAGACCTTGGCAACAGCATCATGTTTCAGTGCTATAAAATGCATGGATATTGTGGAGAAGACTGGGTTGGGCAGAGGAAAGAAGGAAGATAATGACTCCCCAAGAACACCTTCTCTGACATATGCAAAGCATATCGCAAGTAGGATAGAGCCTTAGGTAGAGGAGACAGAAAGCAGAGAAAAGACAGCATCTGAACAGCTTTAGAGCTGTCTACACACTTCGCATGAGCCATGCCTGCCTGAGAGAGTAAAGACTTAGTGTGTATTTTTGTTATGTTTTCACTCTAGAAAGGGTCAAAAGGCCTTAGTAGAAAACAACATAATGCTAAAGTAGATGAATTATTAATTATATTGTGTGCATTTTATGATAGCAACTAATTGTGCTAAAATTAGTCTAAATTTCCTGACCTTGGAGGAACCGCATTAACTTATAATTACTTTTAGAATGCTTTTTGTTACACTTTGAAGGCCTTATGAATCTAAAATGCAATGCAAAACTTTTCAAGAAATAGGCTTGATTATATCCTGTAAAATGAAAGAGTGTCAAATTTAACTTTGATGAGACATTTTTTTCTCTAATTATTAATTTTGATCTGATTCAAAAGAATTTGAACTAAAACCAGCAAGTTCCAGGACCTTGCATGCTTATGTAAGTGTTCTTTAATGTTTTAATATACATACATTTTACATCTATCTATATCTATATTTAATGCATGTACATTCATGTTTGTGCATGTGAATTTCTATATTATTAAAAGTAATATTTTTTATAAAATATATTCTGATTATGATTTCACTTACACTAAATTATATCAGATTCTCCTCTGTTGCTATAATTGATTAATCTGCTCAAATCTCCCCAGCAGCATCAGCGTGAGTTCTTCACTACCCACCCCAATGCTCTGGATTCTTGAATGAGAGACAGATACATATAGCTTTGTATTTAATATACCTTACTTAGTTCAATGGTGGGGTGTTGGGAGCTGACAGAAGGCGACTATCAACCTTGCAGCCATCTTGAGCCATATACCCTGACAAGAGACTTGTTCTCAACAGCCTACAATAGCTTAGCACACTCTGATAACATCTTGTTTTATATACTCAGGATCTTCCCGTGGGTGTGTGTGACTTAAAGGCGTGACTTAAAGGTGTGACTTAAAGGTGTGACGACTTAGAGAGGAGACTTAAGAAGTGAGACTTATAAAAGGCGAGAGGCAGACAGAAGAGGGGACTGGAAACTTGGAACTTGGAGGCACTAGGGACTAGGAACTCAAGACTTGGGACTTGGAAGAAGAGAAGAAGAGAGACTTGAGAATACACGGGACTGAATCACACTCTGTCTGGTCTCCATTCTTCATGTCCGCCCTCACCCTCTCTCTTGCTGAACCCTGACCTGGGGACCAGAGCAGCAGTATGAGCTGGGACAATTTAGCCCCCAAAGCTTGGGGCAGTGCAGGCTCTAACAATTTTGGCCCCCAAGCTTTTGGCAGTGCGGGTTCCAACATTTGGCAGAGCAGTCCCCAAAAGCGGGGCAACTCCAAATTTCCACATTGCTAATGCCTCCTCTTTGATACTCCTGAATTTTTACTTACTAAAATGTACCTTCCATCTTTGCTACTCTAGACCCAAAAGGGGCAGGGTTGTTCTTTCTCTGCTCTTACATGGCTGTACTTTCTCTGCAACTCTCAAGCCTGATCCTTCTGCTTCCCTGACATGGGACATGGTAGTACCTTGTTCTTCCCTCCATTCCCTTGCCCTAGAAATCTAAAGTCTTGCCTGGCAACTTTATTTACCAATTAGGACCAACTGTTGGCAGGGACCCCCATCATCTTACATGATGCTGCAATTCTCATGTAATCTTTTGGGAATCTGATTAACATAACACAAACAATATAAAACAAATCCACAACACTCTCCACCTTCACATCTACCAAAATCCACACCTTCTTTTTGTCTCTCTTTAGACAACAAATATCTACCCACACCAGCAAAATTAAAAAAAAAAAAAAAACACATACAAAGAAGAGGCATGAGAAATATATACACACAGCCAAACTCATAAAAACAAAATTAAGTACATATGAAAACAAAAGCAGTCAGACAAAAATACATCATCCTAAAAGCAATGTGAGACAAAGACAGGTATGGGACCTATCCTTAAGAGTAGAGAATATGCCCAGTGAAATTCCATTATGTAAAATGAAGTGGATATCAATTGGAGATAGCTTCTTAGTTAGGGGTGTTAGCTCATGTTTATTCCCTGTCTGAACGCAAGGATCCCATTTTCCTTGAACATGTAAAGTCCTTACCTTGCTAGGCTCCATAAATTTATATGTGTCAGTCCTGTTGTGTCAAGAGAACAAAGACTCTTTGGTGTCAACCATCCATTCTGTCTCGTACAATCTTTGTATCTTTTCTTCTACACAGCATTCTGAAACCTGCAGGGAGGAATGACATGAAGACATCCCATTTTGAACCGACTATTTCAAAGTCTCTCTCTCTGCACATTGTCTACTTGTGGATCTTTGTGTTACTTCCTATCTTCCTTATTGTAAACTTCCTATCTTCCTTATTGTAAACTTCTCTGATGACAGCTGAGTGATGCACATATCTACAGGCATAGCAGAAATGTCACATATGTCCAGAATATAATGCCACAGCATATACATTACTTTTTCATAAGTGAGAAAAGGGACCATAGTGAGGAAATCCTGAACTAAAGCAAGACCTAAAATTAACCGGGCCAACTCCAAAGTCCCCGTCTCCATGTCAGATCTCTAACTTTTTTTCAGCAGTTGTGGACTGCAACATACTTCTTTCTCTGGTTCTGCTTACTGTTAGCATCTCTCCTCAGCAGACATGCCGGTGTTCTGGTATCTCTAACCTCTTGAGCTCGCCAAGGCAATTTAAGCTTTGGCTTCACAGCTTTGCACAATGGCATTTCTGGGCTTCCATGCAGAGAAACCTCTACGCCATATCTGGCCTCAGTGACTTCTTTAGTAGGAGGGAGATTCCATAACCCCTTTATTTTTTCTATTATTGACAATAAAGATGGAATTAGGTGACCAAAGCTGACAAGGTCTGCTGCTTGCTGGGGCTAGAACATACCAACCTTGTTCTACCACGTCTTTTTCAGTTTTCTGGTTTAGATGTTTTTCTTCAATCCCTAAGCTTGCCTGTTCTGGAACTTTCTCAGTAGAATAACCCTTGAAATCAGAGATCTCCATGCCTTTATATTTTTAGTGCTGGAGATTAAAGTTATGCCTGGATCTAAGCTTCTCTAACTTCTTTTCACAATATCAAACCTTTGCAGGGTGGGATCTTAACCTGAGGTTACCACTCCATGAATTCTATTTAAAATCTTAAATCTGTTTATTTCCTTGAACCCAGGATTTAACTTCATTCCACTTCATGGTGCCTTTTTCATTCTCAAACCATATAGTTTGTATTTTTTTCCTTTCACAGTTTGTTTTGCTTTATCTAATACTCATGAAAAATGTGTTTATTACTCTAATGAGACACCATGACCAAAAGGCAAACTGGGGATAATGGAATTCATTCAGCTTTATACTTCCAGGTCACAGTAAATTGTGGGAGGAAATGAGGACAGGAGTTCACTCAGGACTGGAATCTAAAGGCAGGAACTGAAGCAGAGGCCATAAAGGGTTCTGCTTATCGGCTTGCTTCCCATGAGTTATTCACCCTGCTTTCTTACAGAGATCAAGAGTACCAGCCCAGGAATGGCATCACCTACTAAGGGCCAGGTCCTTCCCCACTGATCACTAAGAAAATGTCTTACAGCTGGATACCATGGAGTCATTTTATCAACTGAGACTCCTTCCTCTCTGATGACTCTAGCTTGTGTCAAGTACACACACACACACACACACACACACACACACTCACCAGCTAGTAAACTGACATCTTTATTACTAGACATACCAACATATCACTATTAATCCATAACTCTTTCTTTCCTATTAATCCCCAAGGTCTCACATTCAAAAGCACAAATAACTTTAAAAACCTCAGAGTCTTTATAAATTCAAACACATTAAAATTTCAATCTCTTTCAAATATCCAATCTTTCTAAAAATCCCAAATCTCTTTAAAAGTTCAAAGTCTTTAAGCTATGGGCATCTGAAACATCAAAATCAAGTTAAATACCTCCTTCAAGAGAGAAGAGCCAGGTTACAATCATAATCTAAACCAAGCAAAACTAAATGCCAACAGTATGAGTAAATGCCCAATGTCTGGGACATAGACATGTTCTTGTGGGCTTCCCAAAGGGCGTAGATCACTGTACTATGTCTTCTAGGCTCTGGATGACTCCACTCCACTGTTGATGCTGTTCTTGGTGGACATCCTGTGGTGCTGGCATTAAAAAAAAATGAGTTCTACTCCAACTGGGGTGCACTTTTACCAATAGCAGCTCTTAGGCTCTCTTCATGGTGCCAAGCCTCAACTTCCTTGCCATGACCTATTTAGTTCTGGTGCTTCAGTTGATACTGAAGCTGTAGCTTCCAAAGAACATCCTACTAAGGTGTCAACACCTATTGATCTTCTAGCCCAAAGATCCAAAATCTTTGCACCACCCTTTCCACTCCTGATATCAATTTGTCTTACTTACAGTTTCTATTGCTGAGACAAAACACCATGACAGAAAAGCAAGTTGTAGAAAGAATTTATTCTGCTTGTACTTCCAGATCATATTCTGTCGTTGGATGAAGTAAGGGCAGGAACTCATGCAGGGCTAGAACCTTGAGGCTGGTGCTGATGCAGAGGTCATGGAGGGCACTACTTATTGGCTTTCCTCCTGTGGTTTGCTCAACCTTTTTTCTTATAGAAACTAGGACTACCAGCTCAGGAATCATACTACCCACCATGGGTTGGACCCTCTCCATTGATCACTCATTTCAAAAATGTCTTAGAGCTGGATATCTTGGAGGTATTTTCTCAACTGAGGCTCCTTCCTGTCTTTTGAGTCTAACTTGTGTCAAGTTGACACTCAAAACCAGCCAGTACAGCTGGAGAGGACAGGGAGGAGATGATTAATATACATTCTATTCATGTTTCATATTCTCAAAATAATAGTTAAACTTATATAAAACTAATATAAAAACCTTACATGATTCAAGTCTAAGTTGCATGAATGATGGAAGAGATTTTATTCTATAGCTACATAAAATTTAAAAAGGCATATGTTTTAAGTTCAAATCATGATTAATATGAAACACTAATAAAGTGAGTGGCTCATCTATTTTAAATGTAATGAATACTATGATATTGTGTAACAAGAAAATGTTTTAAATGTATTGCATTATTTGTGTGTATACATTTCCTATAGCACTTTCTTGTAACTTGACTGCTTTCTACATTTGTCAGGGACATATTGCAATGAGAATTAGTTTCATGTAACTGGGATTTCAAATATGAAGAACAGTCATCACTATTCAAAACTCAGAAAATATTTTTAAGGTTCTAATTAGAAGTAATATTTTTATCTGTGCCTCATTATTTGTAATGACCAAGAATTTTGTTGTAATATTACCGAATTTATTTTTGTTTGTGTTTGAGACAGTCAATAAAGAAGTGGATTAATCAAGTAGGAGGAAATAATAGAGAACTTCTCTGCTATCAATTTGAAAATGTATGCAAATATCTGTGGTATATACATAGATCCATGAAATGGACAAATACAATTTTGTATGTTTTTCTTTCTCATGTAGAAATTTTCATGGGTCTTTGCATATTTATCGCTTGGGAAATTTTTTGTTTATTAACAGTTGCTTTCCTCACCTCATTTCATTTGTATAATCCAAACACTATCATTCTGGCCCTGCACTGTGTAAGTACTCTAATTTACTCTGTTGCATTCTAGATGAATATGACAGAATTTCTAGCTACACATCAGTGTGTTTAAAGTGTAATGCAAGTGGATTCATCATAAAATGAAGGAGCTCTATTCTGCTTTTCCAGAATAACAAATGCTGACAAGTTGAAACTGAGGGGATTGTTGAAATTTGTGGGGAAACTCTGCTCCTTTGAGAAATGTATAGTATCCAAATACAATAAATAACAACTAAATATAAGATTTCATCTTTACATCTTTACAAAATACAAATTGCTTTCTTATTTTTTTCTCATTTTTTTGAAAGTAGATTTTTAAAATAAAGTATATTCTGACTGGGGTTCTCCCTCCTGATTCCCTACCTCCCTAAACCCAAATTCACATATTTTCTTGTTTTCTTACTCATAGAGGCTCAGACATTGAAGCATGCAGAAATTCCTCAAAATACAATGCTGGAAAATATAACATAGAAGAAAAAGACCTGCATGTTAATAAATGAAAGAAAAATGCAGATCAAGCATTATGAGACTAAAAAAAATAGGACAATAATGGCCCAGGAACAAGGAAGAAGAGTTGAAGAAAGATTCAACCCTAGATACCTCAGTTGAGGATGGCCGACATTGGCTCACTCCCCCTTTCAGAACCTCCTGGCATGAAGCTGACTGCCCCCGCCATCAATCCTAGTAAGAATTTATTACCTTGACAATTATCCCGCTTCACTCCTTATTTGCCCTTATAAGGTGCTCCTGAGTATACAGATGATACATCTTCCAACACTCTTGCCCTGACTAACGATACTTGGGCACAAAAAAACTTACCCCAGAGATCCTTGCTGGCAATATCCTCAGGGACATATATGCTCCCTTTCTCCCGATAAACTGAACTGGTTTTTAGAAGCTGTTCTCAGGTATATGTTCTTTGCCTACATGCATCGCTGCCAACCAAGATTCTGCCTGCACTCACCTGGACCTGACTAAACTTCTTTCCCTCCAGTCCTGCCTGGTGCACAACTGGCTTCTATATCCTGAGGGGAAGAAGTTGATAATGGGGTGGTGCAAAAGTAAAACCGAATTCATTTGTGTAGGCCATCTACTGCTATACGTGGGGCAGGGCATTATGAGTGATTTATTATTAGTGAGACCCCATAAAACACTGTTTTTCATTTAAATGTTCTCTACTGGGGTAACATTTTTGTGCACTGTGTGAAGGGGTGTCTCTGCTCTTCCTCACCTGCCTACGGCATTCTCTGATGGCTTTAATAAAGAGCCAATGATCTATAGCTGGGTAGGATAGGAAAAATGGAATCTCCAGGCAGAGAGAGAAACTGTGGGAAGAATTCAGGGGTAGTGGATTCCTCCACTAGACAAGTAGTAATTTGGATATATAGAAGTGAGGAGACCTAACAGGCCATGTAGCAAGTAGCAAATATGGAAACTTATAGACAGTGTTAATCAAGGTAAATGAATTAGCTGAGAATGAGCCTAAGATATCCCTCCCTGTCCCACTCACAGAATTCCTTCCCCATCCCCCTCCCCTTCTCCTCTGAGAGGGCAGCTCCCTTCCACCCTCATCTCCTTATACTGGTACATCAAGTCTTTGCAGGATTAGGCATAATCTCTCCTGCTGAGGCCAGACATGGAAGCCCTCTACTACATATGTGTTGGGGGCCTTAGTCCAGCCCATGTATGCTCTTTGGTTGGTGGCTTAGTCTCTGAGAGCTTCCAAGGGTTCCGGTTAGTTGACACTCTAGCTCTTCCTGTGGGGTTGACATCTCAAGGTCTTTCAATCTTTTTCCTAACTCTTCCATAAAGATCCCTAACCTCCCTCTAAACATGTACCTGTGGTATTCTTTATCTGTCTCAGTCAGCTGCTGGTACAGCCTCTCAGAGGGCTGCTATGATAGGCTCCTTTTTGAAAACATAACAGCATTGTATTAATCCATATGCTGGGATATCAAACCTTCACAGGATCAAGGGCCTCTCCTCCAACAGCCTTTTTTTGTCACCGAATTTAGTGAAAATGCTTTACATTTCTCTCGATTTAATTTGATGTTGCCTATTGCCTTGCTGTATATTGCTTTTATTATGTTTTGGTATGATCTTTATATCCCTGCTGTCTCCAAGACTTTTATTATAAAGTGTCATATTTTGTCAAGTGCTTTTTCTTTCAGCATCTAGTTAGATGACATGTGGTTTTTTTTTCAGTTTGTTTATATGGTGGACTATTTTGCTGGAATGTTATATATTGACCCACACATGCATCCCTGGAATGAGCCTTACTTGACTATGTAGGGTAATTTCTTTGTTGTATTCTTGAGTTAGTTTTGCAAGTATTTTATCGAGTATTTTTGCATCGATGTTTGTAAGCAAAATTGGTCTGAAATTCTCTTTCTTCATTGAGCCATTGTGTTGTTTAGGTCTCAGTATAAGTGTGGCGTTAAAGAATAAGTTTCACATTTTTTTTCTGTTTGTATTTTGTAGAATAATTTGAAAGTATTGACACTAGCTCTTCTTTGAACCTCTGGTAGAATTCTGCACTAAAACCATCTGCCACATGGTCTATTGTTTCTTTGGTTACTTTTGGTTGGGAGATTTTTAATTACTGCTTCTATTTCCTTGAGGGTTATGAGATTATTCAGATTGTTTAACTGATCTTGATTTAGCTTTGGTGATTGGTATCTTTCTAGAATCATCCATTTTATTTAGATTTTCTAATTTTTCCAGAGTATAGGCTTTTGAATTAAAACCTTATGATTCTTTTAATTTCTTCAGCATCCATTGTTATGTGTCCCTTTTCATTTCTGATTTTTTTTAAAATGTAGGTACTGTCTCTCTGCCTTTTATTTAGTTTGGCTAAAGGTTTGTCGATTTTGTTCATCTTCTCAAAGAGGCATCCTTTGGTTTAGTTGCATCTTTGTATTGCATTCTTTGTTTCTTATTGTTTTATTTCAGCCCTGAATTTGATTACTTCTTTCTGTCTAGTCCTCTTGGGTGTTTGTTTACTTCTCTTTTTTTCTAGAGCATTCAGATGTACTTTTAATACTTTCATTTCTTACCTGACCCATTATTGTTGAGTAGAGAGTTAATCAGTTTCTATTGAGGTTTGCTTTGTGACAGATTATATGGTCAATTTTGGAGAAGGGTTTTATGTCACAGACTTATTAGACTTTGCATTTTCTTTGACTGATATATTGATTTCTTCTATTGTACCTTTTATACTCAAGATTCTCTCTACCACCTCCTGTTGATGATGCTTATGTCTGTAGTTTCCGTTTCTTTTCTGGATTTTCCATATCCACTACTGCCCAGTCTATGAGAGTTCTATTAGCACCATTCATCTGTTTGACTTTATTTTCCTATATATCTTTATAGTTATTTGCTGCCTCTTTTAATGCCTCCAACATATTTGGATGTATTTTCCTGTATTTAATTAAGGAATTTACTCATATTCTCTTTAAAGGCTGCTAACATCTTTATAAGATTAAATTTAAGATCCTCATTTGTGCTTCAGTTTCATTAGGAAATGCAGGGTTTATTGTAGCCGTGTAGGACTCTGGTGGTGTCCTATTGTCCTGGATTTTGTTGATTCTGAACCTTCTTTTAGGCATCTGTTTTTCCCTGGTGTTGGCTGGATAATCATAACAGCAGCAGGACTTCTCAGGAAGGCAGCCACAGGCCAGAAAATGGAGATAAGGGTATATTAGTCTATTAGCTATGTCTTCTCTTGAGACGTTATTCTGGTTGGACTCTACTCTGTAGGTTGTGTCCTAGTCAGATCCACCTGGGGTGGCAGAGAGAGGGTGGGTTGTCCAACTAGGATGGGTGATAGGGCATGGTTTCAAGCTGGTTAGTTTTTGGGCCCCCAAAGATTTCCATGGGTATGTAGGGTGCTCTTGGTGTTCCAAAAGGATCTTGTAGACTGGAGAGCCAGGCCAGAGCTTGTCAATGCAGATCCAGGAATCTGTAAATCACTTACCCCTGTAGGTTGTCTCAGGTAAACCAGCTGGGGTGGCATGAGATCCAACTAGAATGTGTGGTTGGAGATGGTTCCAAACTGGTTAGTTTGGGGGCCTCCAAAGTTTTCCATGGGGAGGTAGGATGCTCTTGGTGACCATCAGAGCTCTTCCAGACTGGGGAATCAGGCCACAGCTAAACAATGGGGCTCTAGGGGTCACTCATACCACTCAGTTCTATAGAATTTCTTGACCTGTGAGCCTAGGGAATGCATATTTAGGACTGAATATTCCAAACTTTCTTACTCTTAACAATTTTTCTACCTGTAGTTCTCTGTATCTATTTACATCTACTGTCAGAAGAAGCTTCGCTGATGATGGCTAACAAATGTAGAAGAACATCATTACACATGAGTTTTTTGATATGTTCCTTTAGTATAACTGCACTGTTTTGTTTTCACCTAGGTCCATAGCCTATCTCTTAAAATTATAAGATTAAAAAATCTTTTGTAGGTGTGTAGATACCACATTGCCCATCTATTTATGCTGTTTTCCCCCAATACCTTTTTCTTTTTTATGTACAACCATTACTTCTTAGGTAACTCTGTGACTGAATACAATGTACAATGACTAGATTGTCTAATATCATGCAAAGACTCTCAATATACAGTCATTTCTGGTCCTATATGTGATTTGATTGAGTGTCAAGTTGAGTTTGTAATAAGTAGAATAATGATGTTAAATAATTTAATTTAAAATTAACACTGAGAATAAGATTATAATTGAATCTACCTTCTGATTCTAGTTTACATCAGCATCAGTTCTGTAAGTACAGCCTATATATTTTATTTACTAATGTGTTTGAAGACCCTAAATAGAACTTGGTTAAAAAATGTAATAAAAACTATTTATCATGCATAGTGACACCAAATGAATTTTAAACAAATACTTACTCCAATCTTAGGAAACCGATAAAGAAAATAATTAAAATAAAATTTCAGCTATGGTTTAATCCCTGTTTGATATCATATTCTTCCATTTAACTTAAATTGTAAAATTATATTTTAGGCAGAGTTATAACGGGAAGCCTACCAGGAATAAATAAATGAAGTTTGAAATATTCCTGCATGGAATACCATTTATTAATGTTGGAACTCCTTTTTAGAATATAATATATGTTGAAAAGTAAGAGAGAAATGAAGGAAAATATAAAATTATGTAATCACTACCATATAATTTTGTTTTGCAATACAATGATTGCATTTAGTCTAGATGAATTAGTCATGCTCTACTGAGAATCAGAGAAATATCTGTCATCTATCTGTCTCTGAATCACATATCTATAAATCACACATCTATTTATGACTATCTTTATCTTGTAAACTTTTATCAGAAGAGAGAGATGAGAGAGAGAGAGAGAGAGAGAGAGAGAGAGAGAGAGAGAGAGAGAGAGAGAGAGAGATTACAAAGTTAAAAATTCAGCCAGTTGAATCTGAAGGCCGGAAAGTGTCAGGAGCCATCTAGGAGAAAATAAAATCTAGCAGGTAATTATCCTGAGATGCTTTCATCATGGACTATAAAGTTATGGGTGGATTGCCTCTTTAGGCAAGGGTGAGAAAATTATATCTGAGGAAATATCCCTGCTAGTCATATGCTTTTCCTGTTATTATTAAGTATATATAACTGGATGTAGTTGGTTTGAATGGAAATGTATGAGTGTGTATGCATGAATCTGTATTTGAATTTATGTGAGTTTATCCATATTTGCTTTTGTAAATTTTTTTCCTTCTGTGAGCATGACTCTCTTCTAGTTCAATAGATGTTCAGTGTTTCAAGCCTACCCCATTATGACAAGCAAGAGGCATCTGGACAAGAGGGGAAATGATATAGCAGTTCGTTTCTGGTCTCAGAGGAACTCAGACAAGCAGGTCAGCTACCACAGCAAAGTGACTTAGATTTAAGCATGTAAACGTTTGATTATTAAACAACAACCCTAGACATTTTGCAAGACCAAGTCTTGTGCCTGTCAATGCTCTTCTCCCTCAGCTGCCTCAAGAGAGAACCAATAAAGAAGGATAGCTGGGGCTGGACCTCAGCATAAAAGTACCTATCTATAAGTCTTCAGGATAGACCTGTAAGATTTAATGAGAAGGGAAACTAATAAAAAAAAAAGACTCAATAATAGATTGGAAAAAATTGCAATTCTTCTTTTTGGTTTCCAGTGTTGGGAAACCCTGTTATTTAAGGTTATAGTCTACCACATCTGGATAGCTCCTCAGAACTCAGAACGAAATGGAGGACTTCTTTTTTGAGCAGGGCTTCCTTCCTCTTCTCTGAACTCATTTGGGGAACTCAACCCCCCTTAACTTTTACCTGAAAAAGGTCACATTCACATAGTTCTTGGCAAATGTGCTTGTTCTTGTCAAATGGACTGAGAGGAGAACAAAATTTGGAATGTAAATAAATAAAAAGATTTTTAAAAAGATGTTTTTAAAAAGTAAAGTGACATTATTCACACTGAATAAAAATAAAGAAGGCATAATACTTTCAATTTAAGCATATATTTTCAATAAGACAATTTGTAATTGAATTTTGAGTAAGTATTCCAATATGTCTCCTGTACCCACATACCTGATCCTGCCCCCATTTTTCACTCTCCCAAGCATGTTTCTCCTTCCCTATACTGTATATGCTTATTTTGTTTCCCCATTTAGTGGGATTGAAGCATCCTCATTTAGGCCTTTCTTGTTATTAAACTTATTAAGGTCTGTGGGTTGTATCATGGCTATTCTGTACTTTTTGCTAATATCCACTTATCAGTAAGTACATATCATTTATGCCGTCTTGGGTTTGTGTCACTTCACTTAGCATGATATTTTCTAGATCCATCCATTTGCCTGCAAAGTTCATAATGTCCTCATTTTTAAGAGTTGAATAGTTTTCTATTATGCAAATGAACCAATTTTTTTCTGTATCTATTTTTGTATCTATTCTGAGTTGTTTCCAGTTTCTGGCTATTACAAATAAGGCTGCTGTGAACATAGTAAACCACGTGTCCTTGTGGTATGGTGGAACATATTTTGGGTATATGCCCCAGAGTTATGTATAGATGGGTCTTCAGGTAGAACTATTTCCAATTTTCTGAGGAACTGCCAGACAATTTCCAGAGGAGTTGTACTAGTTTGCAATTCCATTAACAATGGAGGAGTGTTTTTAATCTTAGCCATTCTGATTAATGTAAGGTGGAATCTCAGGGTCATTTTGATTTGCATTTCCCTAATAATTAAGAATACTAAAGACTTCTTTTTTTCCCATTTTTTTATTTTATATTTTATTTACATTTCAGATGCCAACCCCTTTCCCCATTTCCCCTCCCTAGAAAACCCCTATCCCATGTCCTCTTTTCCTTTTATACAATTTTTTTAAGTGTTAGTCAAAGGCTTTATACGTTTGGTAATGCTCAATCAGAAGTGTAACCCAATACCCAACCTAGATATATAAACTGTCTTTGACTGGTGGAGACAGATGGACATCTGCCTCCATGCCCCCTCCCCCTCTCTTTCTCTCTCTCATCACCTTTCTTCTCCTCTCCTTCACCTTCTCCTCTCCTTATTCCATCTCTTCCTCTCCGTACTCCTTCCCCCTTAGCTCCTCCTACATAACACCCTACCTGTTAAAATAACACTTTTCTCTCAAAATACAATTAGAGCATAATTATTCCTATTTGTACCAGTGAGGTACAAGATAGTTCTAATACCCAGTCCATCATTTTGTTGACTAACCAGAACCTCTGTCGTCTCTCCTAACTAAAACACATAGTTTTGAACCTGGCTTTTTCCTTGGCTTAGAATAAATGTCAGCTGAAAACCTTCCACTCAGATCTTTTCTCTCAAAGTAAATAGCCAGGATTGGCTATGAGACTATAGGTCTTCACCCTGTCAGAAATCCAGAATGACTGAGTTAACTGAAATTATGGGAAGCACTAAGCATAGCTTCTAAAACTTAGCCAATTTATACAGACCGCTGAACACCTGGACAGCCCCTATACTACAAAACGTTGGAGCATCAAATCTTCAGCCTTCTGGCCCAGAGTCATCTGACAGACCTTAGTGATGCAGAATTATTAAGGGCTGATTACTCTGTCTAGGCAGATATAATCAGTCGACTATTCTGCAAGTGTGTCCTTTTCTGGACAGTAATTTGTCTGTAGATGGAAAGAGGCAATTCTTGCCTAGTGGCTGTCACCGCACAACTGGAGTAACTCCAAGGATGCTCAATTTCTTCTTAGAATCCATGACAGGAAGCTGTCAGGAGCAGACAGGTCTCTAATCAAAATGAACATTAACATAGAAATGTTTGTAACTTCAATTCTATGGACTTCTGACGTTTTGAAAACCAACTATCCATGTAAGATAAACTGGACTGCTGTCTGTTAACTCCTTTCAGCTATTTCTAAATAAAGCATAGAGAACACCCTAACAATAAACTCCAAGCCATGAATTTGCTATAGTTCCTTAACTCACAGGCTAACCATCTCAAATCTGTTAAAAAAGTTAAAGAAGGACTGGGTCTAAGCCTTGTATTCCTAAATGTGTTATACAGGCACAATGCCTATACGAGTACCAGTATTCATCTCATTTTTATATCAATAAGAAACTCCGTACCAATGAAAACCTTAAATTTGAAATCAAAGTAAATTTTGTACCATTTAAGAGATTATAACTTCATCTTGATACTAATTATACAGATTTCTATTAATAGGTTGTGGCTATGCACTAAATCCTAGTTAATCCTCCCTGTTCCAACAAAACCTCTACTTTTCCCTAGAAAGACAGTCCAATATTAACCACCTGAGTCTCCAAGCCCAGGGAATAGGGGCGCTGACTCTTCATTAACTTCTTCAAGCTGATTACGAGCATTGAGATATTAGAAGAGGGGTTGGGGGAGGAGTAAATTGATAAGCCTTTGACACTGTGTCTTCACTGCATCCAGTTGGAATTCCAGGACATCGGAGGTTTGAGAGGGTCTGCTCAGTTTGCTTGATGAGTAGATACACCGAGGCTGTGTATTCTGCAATATACAATTCTCAGAACAAGTTTTAATATCAAGAAATTTTTTTTTTTCCTAGAGGGCTGACATTTTTTAAAGATGTTGGTTCTAATAACTTTTCTATTTTTTTTGATTGGTTATAATATTTGTGTTTCAAATTCTATCCCCTTATCCCATTCCCCCCACCACCCAGGAGTTCCTTATCCCATCCCCCCTTTTCGTGTTTCTATGAGGGTGTGATTTTCCAGTTTCTACGATGTTGTTTCCATTAACATAAACTGCCTCCTAAATTTCTAAATCCTTCCATTTGTGTTATTAAATCTTCTATTTTTCTTTTTTTTCTTTCTTTTTTATCTTTTTTCTCCTTTTTTCATCTCTTTTTTTAAATTGGGTATTATATTTACCTTTCAGATTTTATCCCCTTATCCCACTTCCTCCCACCACCCAGAAACCATCTATCCCATCCCCCCTCATGCTTCTATGAGACAGTGCCTGTACCTACCCCCCACTACCCCCTCTCCACCCTCACCCCCCACATTCTGTGTTCATTTTTTATGGGACCAAGAAATTCTTCTCCCACCTATGCCCGACAAGGCCATCCTCCACTACATATACCACTGGAGTCCTGGGTCCATCCCTATGTGCTTCCAGGCTGGTGGTTTAGACCCTGGGGTGCTCTGGTTGTTTGGTATTGTTGCTTTCCTCCTGGGGTCACAAACCCTTTCTGCTCCTTCAGTCTTCTCTCTAAGTTCTCCATTGGGAATCACTTGATCATATCTGTGGTTAGCTGTGAGCATTGTCCTCTGAATGTGTTAGTCTTTGGCAGACCTCTAAGGAGACAGCTATATTATGTTCTTGACTGCATGCACTTCCAGCAATCCACATCAGTGTCTAGCTTAGGTGACTGTACATAGGATGGATACCAAGGTGGAATGGTCGCCTGATGGTTCCTCCTTCAGTTTCTGTCCCATGTTTTGTTTTCATATTTGCTCCCTTGAGTATTTTTGTTACTCGTCCTAAGTAGAACTGAGGCTTTCCCTCTTGCTCTTCTTTCTTCATGTGCTTCATGTGGTCTGTGGGTTGAGTCTCCGCTATTTCAAGCTTTTGGGCTAACATCCGCTAAATAAATAAATAAATAAATAAATAAATAAATAAATAAATACCATGTGTGTTCTTTTGTGATTGAGTTAACTCACTCAGGATGATAATTTCTAGATACATCCATTTGCCTATAAATTTCTCAAATTCATTAATTTTAATAGCTGAGTAATACTCCATTGTGTATATGTACCACATTTTTTGTATCCATTCCTCTGTTGAGGAACATATTGGTTCTTTCCAGCTTCTGGCTATTCTAAATAAGGCTGCTACGAACATAGTGGAGCATATGTCCTTATTATATGTTGCAGCATCTTCTGGTTATATGCCCAGGAGTGGTATAGCTGGATCCTCAGGTAATGCTATGTCCAGTTTTCTGAGGATCTGCCAGACTGATTTCCAGAGTGGTTGTACCAGCTTGAAATCCCATCAACAATGGAGTATTGTTCCTCTTTCTTCGCAGCCTCGCCAGCATCTACCATCACCTGAGTTTTTGATCTTAGCCATTCTGACTGGTGTGAGGTGGTATCTCAGGGTTGTTTTGATTTGTATTTCCCTGATGACTAAGGATTTTGAGCATTTCTTAAGGTGCTTCTCAGCCATTTGAGTTTCCTCTGCTGAGAATTCTTTGTTTAGCTCTGTACCCCATTTTTAAATAGGGTTATATGGTTGTCTAGAGTATAGTTTCTTGAGTTCTTTGTATATCTTGGATATTAGCCCTCTATTGGATATAGGATTGGTTAGGATCTTTTCCCAATCTGTTGGTTGCCAGTTTCTCTTATTGGCAATGTCCTTTGCCTTACAGAAGTTTTGTAATTTTATGAGGTCCCATTTGTCAATTCTTGATCTTAGAGCATAAGCCATTGATGTTCTGTTCAGGAACTTTTCCCCTGTGCCTAGGTATTCGAGGGTCTTCCCCACCTTCTCTTCTATTAGTTTCACTGTATCTGGTTTTAAGTGAAGGTCTTTTATCCACTTGGATTTGAGCTTTGTACAAGGAGATATGAATGGATTGATTTGCATCCTTCTACATGATGACCTCCAGTTGAACCAGCACCATTTGCTGAAAATGCTGTCCTTTTACCACTGGATGGTTTTAGCTCCTTTGTCAAAGATCAAGTGACCATAGGTATGTGGGCTCATTTTTGGATCTTCAATTCTATTCCATTGATCTTCCTGCCTGTCTCTGTACCAATACCATGCAGTTTTTATTACTATTGCCCTGTAGTATAGTTTGAGATCAGGGATGGTGATTCCCCCAGAAGTTCTTTTGTTGTTGAGAATAGTTCTCGATATCCTGGTTTTTTTGTTGTTCCAAATAAATTTGCAAATTGCTCTTTCTATCTCTATGAAGAATTGATTTGAAATTTTGATGGGGATTGCATTGAATCTATAGATTGCTTTTGGCAAGATGGCCATTTTTACTAAGTTAATTCTGCCAATCCAGGAGCATGGGAGATCTTTCCATCTTCTGAGATCTTCTTCTATTTCTTTCTTCAGAGACTTGAAGTTCTTGTCATACAGATCTTTCACTTGCTTGGTTAGATTCACTCCAACATATTTTGTATTATTTGTAACTATTGTAAAGGGTGTCATTTCCCTAATTTCTTTCTCAGCCTGTTTATCTTTTGAGTAGAGGAAGGCTACTGACTTGTTTGAGTTGATTTTATATCCAGCCACTTTACTGAAGTTGTTTATCAGGTTTAGGAGTTCTCTGGTGGAAGTCTTAGGGTCACTTAAGTATACTATTATATCATTTGCAAATAGTGAAATTTTGAATTCTTCCTTTCCTATTTGTATCCCTTTGAATTCCTTTTGTTGTCTAATTGCTAGGACTTCCAATACTATATTGAATAGGTAGGGTGAGAGTGGGCAGACTTGTGTAGTCCCTGATCTTAGTGGGATTGCTTCAAGTGTCTCTCCATTTAGTTTGATGTTGGCTACTGGATTGCTGTATATTGCTTTTACTATATTTAGGTATGAACCTTAAATTCCCAATCTTTCCAAGACTTTTAATATGAAGGGATGTTGAATTTTGTCAAATGCTTTCTCAGCATCTAGTGAGATGATCATGTGATTTTTTTTCTTTGAGTTTATTTATGTAGTGGATTACATTGATGGATTTCCAAATATTGAACCATCCCTGCATTCCTGGGATAAAGCCTACTTGATCATGATGGATGATTGCTTTGATGTGTTGTTGGATTCGGTTTGCGAGAATTATATGGAGTATTTTTGCATCAATATTCATAAGAGAGATTGGTCTGTAGTTCTCTTTCTTTGTTGGGTCTTTTGTGAGGCTTAGGTATGAGCTTAATTGTAGCTTCATAGAATGAATTGGGTATTGTTCTTTCTGTTTCTATTCTGTGGAATAGTTTGAAGAGAATTGGTATTTAGTCTTCCTAGAAGGTCTGATAGAATTCTGCACTAAAACAATATGGCCCCGGACTTTTTTTGGTGGGGAGGTTTTTAATGACTGCTTCTATTTCTTTAGGGGTTATGTGACTGTTTAGATGATTTATCTGCTCTTCGTTTAACTTTGGTACTTTGTATCTATCTAGAAAATTGTCCATTTCCTCCAGATTTTCCAATTTTGTTGAGTATAGGCCTTTGTAGTAGGATCTGACAATTTTTTTAAATTTCCTCTGTTTCTGTTGTTATGTCTCCTTTTTCAGTTCTGATTTCACTAATTTGAGTACTGTCTCTGCACCCTTTAGTTAGTCTGGCTAAGAGTTTGTCTATCTTGTTGATTTTCTCGAAGAACCAGCTCCTGGTTTTGTTGATATTTTGTATAGTTCTTTTTGTTTCAACTTAGTTGATTTCAGCCCTGAGTTTGATTATTTCCTGCTGTCTACTCCTCTTGGGTATATTAACTTCTTTTTGTTCTAACACTTTCAGGTGTGCTGTCAATTTATTAATGTACGTTCTTTCCATTTTCTTTTTGTGGGCACTTAGAGCTATGATTTTTCCTCTTAGTACTGCTTTCATGGAGTCCCACAAATTTTGATATGATGTGTCATCATTTTCATTTAAATCTAAAAAGTCTTTAATTTCTTTCTTAATTTCTTCCTTGACCAAGTTATCATTGAGTAGAGCATTGTTCAGTTTCCATGTGTATGTGGGCTTTCCTTTGTTTTTGTCCAAGTCAAAGACAAGTCTTAGTCCATGGTGGTCTGATAGGGTACAAGGGATTATTTCATTCTTTTTGTATCTCTTGAGGCCTGTTTTGTGACCAATTATATGGTCTATTTTGGAGAAGGTACCATGAGGTGCTGAGAAAAAGGTATATTCTTTTGTTTTAGGATGAAATGTTCTATAGATATCATTTAAGGCCAATTGGTTCATAAGTTCTGTTAGTTTCATTGTGTCTAGGTTTAGTTTCTGTTTCCATGATCTGTCCATAGCTGAGAGTGGGGTATTGAAATCTCCCACTATGATTGTGTGAGGTGCAATGTATGCTTTAAGCTTTAGTAAAGTTTCTTTTATGTATGTGGGTGCCCTTGCATTTGGAGCATAGATGTTCAGAATTGCAAGTTCCTCTTGGTACATTTTTTCTTTAATGAATATGAAGTGTCCTTCTTTATCTTTTTTGATTACTTTTGGTTGAAAAACGATTTTATTTGGTATTAGAATTGCTACTCCAGCTTGTTTCTTGTGGCCATTTGCTTGGAAGATTGTTTTCCAACCTTTTACTCTGAGGTAGTGTCTGTCTTTTTCACAAAGGTCTTTTTCCTGTATGCAGCAAAATGTTGAGTCCTGTTTATGTATCCAATCTGATAGTCTATGTCTTTTTATTGGAGAATTGAGTCCATTGATATTAAGAGATATTAAGGAAAAATGAATGTTGTTTCCTGTTATTTTTGTTATTGGTGGTGGTGTTATGTTTGTATAGCTACCTTCTTTAAGGGTTGTTAGAAGATTACTTTCTTGCTTTTTCTAGGTTGTAGTTTTCCTCCTTGTTTTGGAGTTTTCCACCAATTATCCTTTGAAGTGCTGAATTTGTGGTAAGATATTGTGTAAATTTGGATTTGTCATGGAATAGTTTGGTTTCTCCATCAATAATGATTGACAGTTTTGCTGGGTAAAGTAGTCTGGGCAGGCATTTGTGTTCTCTTAGGGCCTGTATGATATCGGTCCAGGATCTTCTGGCTTTTATGGTCTGTGGTGAGAAGTCTGGTGTAATTCTTATAGGTCTTCCTTTATATGTTACTTTGCCTTTTTCCCTTACTGTTTTTAGTATTTTTTCTTTGTTTTGTATATTTGATGTTTTGATTATTATGTGACAAGAGGTATTTCTTTTCTAGTCTATTTGGGGTTCTGTAGGCTTCTTATATATTTAAGGACATTTCTTTCTTTAGGTTAGGTAAGTTTTCGTCTATAGTTTTGTTGAAGATATTTACTGGCCCTTTAAGTTGGGAGTCTTCACCCTCATATATACCTATTATCCTTAGGTTTGGTCTTCTAATTGTGTCCTGGATTTCCTGGATGTTTTGGGTTAGGAGCTTTTTGCATTTTACATTTTCTTTGACAGTTGTGTCAATGTTTTCCATGGTGTCTTCTGTGCATGAGATTCTCTCTTCTATCTCTAGTATTCTGTTGGTAATTCTTGCATCTATGACCTCTGGTCTTTTTCTTAGGTTTTCTATCTCCAGAGTAGTCTCCTTTTGAGATTTCTTTATTGCTTCTACTTTCATTTTTAGATCCTGGACAGTTTTGTTTAATTCCTTCATCTGTTTGATTGTGTTTTCTTGCATTTCTTTAAGGACTTCTACCTGTTTACCTGTGTTCTCCTCAAATTCTTTGAGAGTATTATTTATGACCTTCTTAAAGTCCTCTAACATCATCATGAGAAGTGATTTTAATTCTGGGTCCTGCTTTTCTGGTGTGATATGGTGTTCAGGACTTGTTATAGTGGGGGAACTGGGTTCTGGTGATGCCAAGTAGCTTTGGTTTCTGGTGTTTACATTCCTGAGCTTGCCTTTTGCCATTTGGTTAGCTGTAGTTCTACTCGCACTCACTGGTTCTGACTGGAGTCTACATTTCCAGTTATCTTGGTTGTATCAGAACTCCATGGGGTATGGATGACTCTATGATCCTGAGCTCCAGCTGCTCTGGGTTCAGTGGCTCTTCTAGGATATTTCAGGATATGGAGTCTCCACAGTGGTAGACCAGCTAGGTGTTTGCTGTTCTGAATGTAGTTGCTCCTCTAGGATGCTTCAGGATATGGTGTCCCTTGCTCTGCTGTTCTGCGGGCCGTGTCCTCACTAGGATGCCTGCAGCTCTATGTTCTTTGACCTCTCTTGGGTGCCTCTGCAGCTCTGTGGTCTGTGCCTTCCCTAGGGTACCTCCGGACTCAGTTTCCAGAGGGGAGCAGATCGGCTGGGAGACTGCTCAAGCCACTGGTATCCGGGCCAGAGGGGGATTTTTTCTTTATTTCTCTTTAGTACAGCTAGAGGTCATGTATGGTATTTACGCCAGAAGTTCATTGTTGAGAATGATTTTCACCATCCTGGGCATTTTGTTTTTCTGTATGAAATTGAGAATTGTTTTTTGCATGTGTGTGAAGAATTGTGTTGGAATTTTGGATTGCATTGAATCTGGAGATTGCTTTTGGTAAGATGGCTATTTTTACTATGTAATTGTAAATATCCATGAACATGGGAGATATTTCCTTTTCTGAAGTCCTCTTCAATTTCTTTCTTTAGGGACTTGAAGTTCTTCTCATACAGATCTTTCAGTTGCTTTGTTAGAGTTACACCAAGACATTTTATATTATTTGTGGCTATTGAGATTGGTGTTACTATCCTAATTTCTTCCTAGGTCCATTTATTATTTGTTTAAATAAAGGCTACTGATTTGTTTGAGTTATTTTTATGTCCAGCCACTTTGCTGAAGTTGATTATCAGCTGTAGGAGCTCTCTGATAGAATTTTTGGAATTGCTTCTGTATAGTATTATATTGTCTACAAATATTGATACCTTGATTCTCCCCTTTCCAATCTATAGCTTCTTGATTTCCTTTTGTTTTCTGGTTGTTCTAGCTATACAAGTACTGTATTGAATAGGGAAAGAGTGGGCACCCTTGTTTTATCTCTGATTTTAGTGAGATTGCTTCAAGTTTGATCAAGTAATTTGATGTTGCTGGTTGGTTTGCACTATTTTGTTTTTATTATGTTTAGGTATGTGCCATGAATTTCTGATCTCTCTAAGACTTTTAACATGAAGGTGTGCTGTTCATTGTCAACAGCTTTTCAACATCTAATGAGATGATCATGTGATTGTTTTCTTTGAGTTTGTTTATATAGTGGATTACTTGCTTACATAGTGGATTATGTTGATGGATTTTTGTATATTAAACCATCACTGCAGAACTTGGATGAAGCCTACTTGATTGTGGTTGAATGATATTTTTGATACGTTCTTGAATTCCTTTTGAAAGAATTTTATTGAGTATTTTTGCACCAATATTCATAAGTAAATTGGTCTAAAGTTCTCTTTCTTTGTCTGCCTTGGTGTGGTTTAATTGTCAGCGTAATTGAAGCTTCAGAAACAAAATTAGATAAGTTTTCTTCTGTTTCTATTTTGTGGAATAGTTTGAGGAGTATTAGTATTAACTCTTCTTTGAAAGTCTGGCAGAATTCTGCACTAAAACCATATTTTTTTGGTTGGGAGGTTTTTATTATAGAATGAATTGTGTTCCATTTACATGACTGCAAACGAGTAGATCTTACATTTTTTGTTGTTATTGTTTATTTTTGTTTTGCTTTTTTTCTTTCATTTTTTTATTGAAAAGGTATACAGTGTACAGCAAACCAGAGGATAAAGAAAGACTGTGCAATCAGATTCAGCATATCAATGTTAAGGGAAGACAAGGCTTAGGACTAAAAGAGTTCTCATATACAAGGAAGAATCAAGAAGTCCATTACTGTAGCTTTTGTACTAAAAATACCTCAGTTTTACACTATAGGACCCAATATGATGACATCTTAGTTAGAGAAGCATAAAATAAGAAATAATAAGACTTTAAACCTATCAGGAATTTTCTAAATACAAAAAGTATAGTTTTATTCTAGAATGAATGGAAAATTTCATGTGACTCCAATTAAAAAAATCAACAAAGTGATTTTCTTGAGGATGTGGATTTCAGAAAGTTTTTGATAGTTCTTAAGAAAAGGTGGAGACAATTCACATCTCTTACATAATTCGGAAATCCATTTAAAATATAATAAAATTCTATGTAAACATTTTACTTAAATAAACCAATTCTGTGAGATGCATTTCAATTTCTTTTTCAAATGCCTTATTGTTGTTGGCAGGCACACTATGCAAGCCATTTGCTCAATAATTCTGTTAATTTATTTAATTTTATTGTGTCAAAATCTTAATGTCATATAACACTTTAATCTATACAAAGCATATTAACCTTATGATATTAAATATAATTTGTAATTGTGGTTAAATATTTTTTGCGCCCAATAGTGTTTTATTTTGAAGGAACTAAATTTGGGATGCTAATTTTCCAAAAAAAGAGAATATTGTTAATCATTTCAACTCATTTCTAATCTATAAATATAAAATTCATTTGTTTTGTATGCTATTTAAATTTTACTGATCTGTTTTGTTTGCTAGTCTATTATTATAAGGCTTGAAATATATTCATCTATAGAACAATGCAGAACTTCAGAATAATTGCAACAATGTAACAAAAACACACCATCTTTGAAAAAATTCTTCATAGTGAGGTATCAGAATAATATAAACATTTTATATTCATTGGTGTATAAATAGATTGAGAAAAGAGCAAACATGAGTTTTTTCTTTCTCTTTTCTATTTTCTGAACCCTATTTTCATATTTTATATTATCAGATTATTCTCTTTTTTAGTACTATCATTCTTTTCAACTGCTTCTTTTTTCTTTTACTTAATTTATCTAGGAAAAAGTAATGAGCTTCAGACACTCAGTGTAAACTTTTCTTGACAGGGGCGTAGTTTTCCTAGAAAATCTCAGGCAAGCTATGAAATTAACCTAGTTAATATTACAGAAGTTCTTTGCTGATACATCATTCTAATACATAAATAATCATTGCCAATACTTCTTTTACAGCTTTCTTGCATCAATGTGTGCCTTACTATGTACTCATGAGTCAGGAAAGTTGCCTACAGGGTTCCAGATTTTCCTGTTTTTGTCTCTGGTAACAGTCACTTATATTGTTTAAGTATTACTAAAATTGGTATTGAAAGAAATTCTGATTTTTATAAACCTGATTATCAAAACTGTTAACTTGTGTCATCTATAAGGTAACATATATACAGTGCACATACTAGTTGTCTAGATAATTATCTTCAAAATTAGAATGGATCATTTAAAAAATTGACCACATTCTAACATGATAAATATAATGATTATTAAGGTATTATTATATTACATATTATCAAATGTTTTCAGGTAGGGTTGCATTTTATAAAGATTTCGATCCCAATGACATACATAAAAGACTTTCAGACAGCTCAAATACATTTTTTAAGATCAATGGTCTGGTTATGGCTCAAATCACATTTATTGAAATACTCTCTGCATTGTTTGTCAGAAGAAAATTTAGTCATGACTCAGAGTCACATATTTTAATTGCTTCCCTACTTGTTAAAAGAACTTATTATCAATGGGATACAAAAAAAGAGGAAGGAAAAATATGCTTAGAAAAACCTTTAACAAACCTAATACAATTTTTCACCTTCATTTATCTCAAAAAATTTAATTAGTTTTTGTCAATTTCATATAATGCACCCCAATCCCACTCATCTCCTTCACCTTTCATACCTGCCTTCCACCTTTGTTATCTTCCCCCCAACAGAGAAAATACAATCTTATTATGAAAACTGTAACTTGTCACAGTGTATCCCATATTATACCAATTTGGTCATACTTCTTTGTCTGCAAATGGTCATTGCAGTGACCTCACATGATGCCTCTTGGCTTCTGCTACTCTATCAATACTGGATCCTCACTGGGACTCCTCCTGGATCTCCTTATTAGCCATTTGTCATGGAAATTTTGTAATATTGATGTGTAGGACTAGCCGATTCTTGTACTCCGACAGTTTGTTTATGGACTAGATGTTGGGGTGAGCCAATTCAAGCCCCAGATCTGGACCTGAGGGGTATCTAAGCTGGTCTCTCATGCCCTTGGGGATGGTTCATTAGCAATCCCCGCTACCAGGGCCAGCTTTATCCTGCGGATGATGCAAGGTGCAGTGCCCAGTCTCCCTGCTGTTACAGCCCCTGAAGGACATTCTCCCACTCTCATGACAGCAGGGTCATCTCTGCTATAGATGTCCACCCAGCAGACAAGAGGCAGGGCCTGTACTCCCATACTCAGGATTTCTGGGCCCGTTTACCTGTAATCCTCACATCCAGGGCAGTAGGAGGAATTGCAACCATCTCTACGTAACTGCCAGGGGCCACACAGATGCAAAGGCAGCTCCTACAGGAGGACCTAATTGAGGATTGCCTGAGAGACCAAGGATTACTAACATAGACAGTGCCAGCCAACTGGGGACTGCTGTTTAGAATAGATGCTTTCTTGGGACCAATGGGGTGGAGGTGGAGGGTATTAAAAGAGCTTGCTGCAGTGTTCAGACAAGCTTGCTGCAGTTGTTTCTCACGTGCTCCTGGAGTCTGTGTCATTGATTCCATGTCACCTCACCTTCAACCCCCAAGGGCAGATAGAGTCCAGGGCACTGGCAGCACAAGGCCAACTCTGCAGTGCTTCCTAAGTGAGGTAGAAGCCTGCTCTCCTGAGGGCTGCAGCAGGTGAGGGTCAGTTCCAGCTCTCCTGCTCTTATTAACTTGGACCAGCTCTCCTGGATGCCATATGTGGCAAGGGACAGTGGGGGAATCTCTCCATTGCCAGCACACCTATGTTTGCACCCTTACGCCCTCAGTGCTGGCTTATCTGCAGCACTGGCATTAGGGTTGGCTCTACTGTACTGCCCAGAGGAAATGAAAGGCTTGTTCTCCTGAGTGCTACAGCCTACAAGGTGCAGGAACAGTACAGTTGCTCTCATGATTCCTTCAGAGCCAACTCTCCCACCTGCCACAAAAGCAGGGAGCAAAAGGAACGGGTAGGGATCTCTTGCTCACTGATATTACCACATAACAGAATAGAGGCAGGGATGGCTCTGGCTTTCCCACACTCAAGCCTCAGGGCTGGGTAACATACAGCCTCCCATCCAGGGCCAGATCTACTGTGCTGCTCAAGTGAGGTGCAGGGTCTTCTCTCCCATTTTGATGACATCTGACGTCGAGGCCAGCTCACTTTCATGATATAGAGAACTAGGGGTAAGAGGAGGTAATCATCTCTCCCTTACCTGCATGGCAAATGGTAGGGCAAGCTCTCCCTTGCTCACACCCTTGGGGCCAGCTCATTTGTGTACCTGCTTTGAGGATCAGCTCTATGGTGCTGCCCAAATGAGGTGTAGGGACTGCTTTTCAGAGTGCTGCAGTTAGTGAAGGGTAGGGATAACTCTCCTGTTCTCATGAACCCAGGGCAAGGTCTCCCTCCTGTTACAAGTGGGAAATGAGGAAGGGAGATGAGGTTTGTGGGGTGGTGAGCTGTGAGAGGCAGCTGAGCTCCTGGTCAATCACAGGCCTTAAACCCCGGACCCTAATGGGATGGAAGGTGTTCTGCTCTGCTTCCAGGCTCCTGCCTCCTTTCACTCAGCTTCAGCTTTCCACAGCCCCTTTCGCAGAGAGGTCTATGGTCATCAGTCAGATAGGAATAGTGCCTTAGGCTCTCCCACATGTAAATGAGGTATCTATAAGCTCTCCCACCAAGCCAATCAGGGTTATCTGCTGCCATACCTTAACCCACCCCAAAACTGTATATAAGGACCCTATTCAAGAGAAGTAAAGATTTTGTAAGAATCATCCCGTTGTCCAAGAGCTGTAACACTAGAGCTGTAACACTTGAAAAGAGATCTGCTCTCCCGAAGAGCCTTCAGGACCCTCCCCTCCTCGCCAGCTAGCCAGCACTTCACAGGCCCAGCCTGGAAGACTCTTCATAGAGGGACAGGTGGAGCACCTGGGAGTGACTGGGAGGCAGTAGTGGAGACAGGAGCAGAGGCAGCAGCAGGATCTCACCTCCCTGCTCACACTCTGTCCCCTTGGCCCGGAACCCCTGCACCAGGTCAGGCGGGAGATCTTTGTGGGATGCCTTCTGGAACAGAGACCCACAGAGGTTATCTTTCCCACTATTCCACCACACAGGAGAAGAATGGTAGGGCCAGGTCTTTCATGCTTATATCCTTAGGGGCTGGTTTGCCCTCCACTACCTCAATGCACAGGACCAATCTCCAGTACTGCAGCAGGCTAGGGTGGGGTCAGCTCTACCACTCTCATGCCCCAGGCCAGCTTTCCCATGATACCAAGATGAGGGGGTAGGACCAGTTCTCTATAGCTTTAGACATCAACATGTCCTAGGTGGCAGCCCAGACAAGGTATGTTTGCCTGGACTTTGGTGGTAACAGACCCCTGATGTTTCAGGGCCATAGACCCAGAAGTGGCCCCTAGTGGCGGCAAAGACCAGGACCCCACCAAGGTTTCAGTGGCATTATCATCTACTCACATCAGGCTGTTCCTTGAGACTCATTTTCTACCTCTTCATTGTGCACACATCCTTCTGTTGCTCTTTCTCTTCCATCTCTCTACTTACTTGATCCTGTTAGTGGCACATGGAGTCTCTATGTGTCTGAGGTCATCGCAGGAGTGGTCTCAGGAGTGCTATGCCCTGCTGGTGCCAGGCAGGGGTCATATTACATATTTTCTGTATACTCTTACCTCCACCTGACAAGTATTTGAAATAGTATACACTGTAGGAATTTTAAGATTTAATGTGCTTTATATTTATGACCTTTTTAATATATGAGGTCTTAGAAATGAAGTAATAAGGGGAAGACTATGTCTTAATAAAAGATGTGTTTGTGTACAAAACTGACAAAGGGTCAGTTGTGCTAGCTAATTTTATGTCAGCTTGATACTAGGGAGAATCATCTTTGGGGAAGAACCCAAATGGAGAGAATGCCTTCATGAGATCTAGCTGTAGACAAGAATATAATACGTTTTCTTAATTAGTGATTGTCTTAGTCAGTGTTTCTATTCCTGCACAAACATCCTGAACAAGAATCAAGTTGGGGAGGAAAGGGTTTATTCAGCTTACACTTCCACATTGCTGTTCATCACTAAAGGAAGTCAGGACTGGAACTCAAGCAGTTCCGGATGCAGGAGTTGGTACAGAGGCCATGGAGGGATGTTACTTACTGGCTTCTTCCCCTGGCTTGCTCATCTTGCTTTCTTATAGAACCCAAGACTACCAGCCCAGGGATGGTACCACCCACAAGGGGACCTCCCCCATTGATCACTAATTGAGAAAATGCCTTACAGCTGGATCCCATGGAGGCATTTCCTCAAGAAAGGCTCCTTTCTCTGTGATAACTCCAGTTTGTGTCAAGTTGACACAAAACCAGCCAATACAGTGATTAATGTGACAATGTCCAGCTCATTGTGTGTGTGTGTGTGTGTGTGTGTGTGTGTGTGTGTGTGTTAATGCCCTGGACTAGCATTCCTGGTTTCTATAAGAAAGCAAGCTATGTAAGCCATAAGGAACAAGCCAATAAAAAGCTTCTGTTTTAATTCTTGTCTCTGTTTACCTGTCAGGTTGATTTCCTTTTCTTATTTCCTTCAATGAACAGACATGGAATAATAATAACACACACACACACACAAGCACACACAAGCACACACAAACACACACACAAAACACTTTTCTTACCCAGCTTCTTTTGCCTACAGTGTTTCATCATAGCAATAGTAACACTAAATATGGCAATATCCAAGGGAAGAAAATGATTATCAGCAGCTATTATATTGTACAGTAAATAATTATAAAATAAAAAACAACTGATAATCCTGTATATTATTCAAATTAATCTTAAAAAAATCCATAGTTATGTAGTAAATTTGCATACAGAAAAATCTTGGAAGGAGACTCAGAATGATGTACACATCAACCAATTCAATACAAGAAAACAGTTTAGAGGAATCACATGATTAGGTAGACATTTGTCCAATTCTTCACTTCTTTCTTTTTTAAATTGGATACTTTATTATTTACTTAGTCCACCCACTCAGGCTTCACCGCCCTAGCATTCCTTTACACTGAAGCATCAACCTTTCACAGGACCAAAGGCCTCTCCTCCCATTGATGCCAGATAAGGCCCCTTCAGCTTGTTCAGTCATTCCCCTAACTCCTACATTGGGTCCTTGTGCTCAGTCGGATGGCTGGCTGTGATCATCAGAATGTATATTGGTCAGGATCTGGTAGAGCCTCTCAGGAGACAGCTGTATTAGGCTCATGTCAGCAAGCACTTCTTGGCAACCACAATAGTATCTGGGTTTGGTGTCTGCATGTGGGATGGATCCCCAGGTGGGGCAGTCTCTTGATGGCCTTTCCTTCAGTCTCTGCTCCACTCTTTGTCACTGTATTTTCTTTAGACAGGAGGAATTCTTTCCTTCTTCCCTCATTCCTCACTTCTTTCTTTCTTTTCTATCCTTTCCAATACCTTGGTCTTTTTAATTTGTATAAAGTATAAGCTTTTGAGTAAATTCCACTATTTATAAATGTGCAGCCTACTGAAGATTTATTTTGTGAACTGCTAAAGCTCTTTTTGGAGTAAATACAAATATTGGAACAAAGTTTTATATCTAATTAAATAAATGACTTGATTGTAATGAATTCACCAATAAAGATATAACACAGTTAGCTTAAGAAAGCCATTCAGCCACTTACCTATCCACTCCCAAACACTATTTATCTCAGTGACCTTCTATATTGTAAGAATGGCCATGGTGATTCATTGGAGCTTCAATTAGGGTTTTGCACTTTTACTCTGAATTACCTAAAAAAAAAAAAAAAAAAAAAAAAACATTGAAACAAACAAACAAACAAACAAAAAAGAAAACTATGACAAAATTGAAACTAGAAAACAAGAGCTTTATATTGACTCATATTTCCACCTTTATTGGTTGTTTTTAAAAATATGTGTTTATATGTGCATAAAATATATGTCAAATAGGACCCATCATGGTAGCTCATGCCCTAAATTCCAACACTTGGAAGGCAGAAGTGGACAGATCTCTGTGAGTTCAAAACCTACGCAGTGAACTCAGTTTACAGTGAATTTTAGGCCAGTCAGGCCTAAATAACAAGTCCCTACTTCAGAAAAGAAGTTTGTTCAAGTCCAACGAAAGTAACCATGCAGGACCAAACATCACACTAAAGTTTATATAACCATAAAGCGATGATGTTTTGACACAGTCAAAATCTCCTACTGAGCTTTGACAAAATGTGCAGAGGCTTATAACAAAATTTCAGATCAAAGAACGGAATATAAATTGTTTAGGTCTCTAAAGACGGTAAAATTTACAGAAAACAGACATACATAGGAGTCTGAGTTTCAATAAATGAGACTGTTTATTAGCATACACAGTAAGGAGCAGCTTCTCTCTCATGAAAAATTGAATGGACTGCTAGTGGAAAAAAATGGCTGGGACCCTTTATAGTGATGGGGTGCAGGGACTGATAATGAGGAAGATGTTCCAACCACAGTTCATATTTCTTTCCTGTGTTTTCTCCTTTGGAAATTTCCTTGTTTACTCAAGGCAAGACAGACAGCCTAAGGATACTGGCTGTCTCTATAGACATTTCCTTCTGTGCTGAAGATGAGGGTGAGCAAGATTGTCTTTATCTCATAAGAATATTAGTTTACCACCAAGACACTCTAGCAATGAGTAACAAAGAAAAGGTGTAACTATGTCATAATTTTTAAAGTTTAGTATCATTATTAAAAGTACCACAAATTTTGGTTAGAAAGCCTTTAGTTATAAAAGGAAGCCATATAAATAAAATTAAGTAAATCTCCAAAGTAACCACATTTCTAGGAGAAAAACTAAGATTTTAAATGAAAAGTATAGTTTAAAAGACAGAACGTTTAACCTCCATATTTAAGAGATATCCAGATGCTATTGAAATTTAAAGTCCATTTCATTTCTTACAATTTAATATAAATAGACATGTTCACATATCACTAAAGATATATTAATCTGCTTGAATTGATACATACTTAACTGTTTTAATGAAACACTTTGAAAAATCTGAAATGATAAAATACATTGTAGTTATAGATAAAATCTTAATTAACACAGGAAGTTTATTTTTAGATGTTGTCAATCAATGATTATAATCTAGCCACAAGTTATAAATAATCTGTATTATCACTTTTAACTTATTTATTAATGGGAGTATTTTTTTCATTGCTAACTTATTATTTAAATCTCAGATAACTGTATGAACCAACTACTGTGATAAGATTTTGACTATAACTAATGCCATGGTCTGTTTTGGTAAAGAATTAAGAATGTGTTCAAGAAGGAAAATTCACAGATAAACTTTCTTTTATAATCACACTATATTAGTTTGTACTTTTCCTGAAAATAAACAAGAGAAACTAAGACAGAAAATATAGGAGATGGCAATTAAAAAAACAACTTCTTCTAAACTCAGATACTTAATCTAAATTATAACAAATACTGAAAAAAGAGGCAGATCAATTGTATCTGAAAAGGTGAAAATACTATCAAGGAAGAGGTAAGCAAGAACACAGGAAAAGGGAATATACTGTGTCTGGAGCAGCTGCTTTGAGGAAGAGCTGAAGAAAAATTAATAACTTAGGTATGATAAGGATCTTTGGGAAGTGTTTGTTGCCTTTAGTTTTTATAGAAAAGAAGGAATCTTGGGAGAGTTTAGTAGTAATTGTGATACTAACTGATTTCGTATTTGATGGGATTTTTATCAGAGCTATGCAGACAACAAAATTGATTAGTCCTTACCTCTTATGGAGGAAGTTTCTATTTGCTTCAAAAACTGTTATTAAAAAGTAGAACCCTCAAACTTCCAAACTGTAGAATCCCAACTAATACATCTATAACTTGCCTGCACTTAAGGCACAGAGTTCACTGAGGAAGAGGAGTGGGTAGAAAGGCAATAATAGCCAGAAGAACAAGGTGTTTATTATGATTTTGTCTTGTAGAAATATCAGAAGATCTACTCGTAAATTCTCATGAGCATGACAGTCTAAACATGAGCTAGATAAAGTTAGCCTTAGTACTCATACTAATGTTCTTAGGAGAAGTCCCAGGAGGACTCAACCAAATACAAAATCAATCAATCAATCAAAAAATACTGTGGGTAACTAAAAAATACTGAGGTCTACCACATCCTGACACATTGTCCTCAAGTTTCTTACTTTGATCTACTTTCCTGATATTCTGTAATTTTGGGAAATTCAACCCGAGCATACAAATGAGTCTTTATATGCTGAGTCATCTAAAGTTATCTCCAGTTTTGTACCTTTGCATGAATTAGGAGGAATAGTCTTTCTTTGGGAAATGTAAATCAATTGTTCATACCTTAATATAATATAATAAATGATCAGACCTGAAATCATATCCATGCATGTATCACTATTACAGAATAAACAGGCTGGATTTAGGCATATATTTCAACAATTAATCAAAAAATAGGTGACAGATTTCAAAGAATGATTGTCATGTAGGGTATATGAGAGAATTTGGAGTGCGTAAAATGGAAGAAGAAATGATGTAATAATATAATAATCTCCCCAAATAAAAGAAATTAGAAAAATATTCAGGAAGACAAATCTAGTTAAAGAGAACCAGTTTGAAGAATTTGCTGGTTTAGTACAAGAACAGAAGTGGAAATGCGGTAATGCAGTGGCAATAGAAACAGAAAACAATAAATAAAGCAAACAATACTTTAGAAATCAAAAATTGAGATCAGTGTGTTTTTGGGCAAAGCATGTTAGTGCAGATACTTTCAGGAAAATAGTTGCAATGCCTCTGGGACAGGTACTACTGAGATGTAATAAACACTCCAAGTTGGCATAGAGGAGAAGATGAGTTTATATTTGGGTACTTGATAATCTAATGTCACAGAAAGATGAAAAAGGTATGCCTGTGGGTTAATGAAATGGGAAATTCATGTGAAAGTACAAGACTGGAGATAATTGCAGATGATTCAGCAGAACAAGACCATTTACCATATATGGGGATTAAGTTACTGAAAGTACAAAATCTGAGTAAGTAGGTCAAAGACAGAAACTTGAGAATGCTGGGACAGGATATGGTAGAAAGTCAGTGTAATGTTTTCCCATGATTATTGCATCAGATAGAACATAGAAATAGAGAGAGCAGAACAAGAGACATTTCTGACCTTAGCATGAACAGGGTCTATATTTATTTTACATGGTCTATGATTTTTCAATATCACTAAGTTATTCAGTACAATACATTGGATATTACACACACACACACACACACACACACACACACACACATATATTATGTGTAGACAGCTCATATATATGTGTGTATGTGTATGTACATGTGTATATATGTATATGATTTAAATGGAACATGTTCCTAATTAAAACACTAAGAAAATTGATATTTTACGTAAATATAGAAAGAAGAAATATAATTCCATTTTAGTATATTCATAATTTAGCAATATATCCAAATTCATATACATAATGTACATACATATACTATTTCTTCTACAATCTCTATGTATATAACAGCAACAATAGAATAAGTCCTTCTGGGAGAACTTTCCAGAAGTATTGAAAGATTCAGTAGTGTCAGTGTGTTCTGGGTCCTTCAGGGATGTTTTCATTTGTCTCAACTCAATTCATATCTCCTAAGTGTCTCCTTTGAATGAAACCACAACAATCCAAGTTCCTCTTAAAGTTTCATTTATGTTTCCTTCATATATCTCTGTGCTTATATTCAACTATAGTTTTTAACTTGGTCTTGATATGGTCTCAGAACACATGATTATTCAGTTTTATTTTTTGAAGGCTGTTGTTTCTTGCTCTTTATTCTTATATAGAATGTTCATTCTCTCTTATTCTATCCAGTCCTCTTTCTTCTGGACAGGTCTCGCTTATCAACTAGGAAATTTCACAGAGTCTGTAAATTCTTCAAGATTCTTTATTGTCTGTGTTTTAGTAAGCGCTTTATTACTCAGATAGAACTCTGACATAATCAACCGCTAAAGGTTAAAGGTCAGAGCTTTCAGGTCAGGACCATCTGACTCCAGTGCGTTAAACATGGTGATGTCTCATGGTGGAAAAAAAAAAAAGAGAGAAAGGAAGGAGGCAAGGTATCACAGTCCCTCTATTGCATGCATCTTAGAAATTCTGAATTCATCTCCTGCCAATGGTACTATTCCAGACACTGTTCCTTTAACCCAGTTGCTTTTATGGTTCAAACTAGAAAAATCCATCCTGTCTCCAAGGGGTTCCTGTCCTTTTGAATATCAACAGTAACCCCCACACACGAATTATATAATTTCACATCAATTGTGAGAAAAGCACTGAATGTACATGCTGAATCTAAAAAGAAGCAATAGAGAAATAATGATAGATTAAAAGAAATCCTAGTTAGACAGACATTAAAGCCCTGTATTGCTATATAAACCATGTAAATTGTGCTGGTAAGTGGACTGTTGGAACTTATTGCACTTTATTTTGTTTGTTTGTTGTTAGTTTTAAAGTCCTATTTTGTTTTATGTTACATATTGCAATTTACATATTATATATAGTATAAAAGAATAATAGAATAGTTGGATATAATTTTGAACAAACTTCTATCAATAAAACCAAAAAGAAAAAAGAAACTTTTACTAATTGGGTCATAGGAACAAATGTATTCAGGAATTTGCCCTAGTAATCAATACAATTAAAAGGGCAGCCCAACTGTTGTTTTTCAGATAGGATTTCATAAAGTTCAGACTGGCTTTAAAGTTACTTTGTATCTGAAGGCAATTTTGAGCTTCTGATCCTCCTACCTCCACATCCCTGGTACGGAGATTGCCGGTATTCATCACCTTACCTATATGGTGTTTCTGCTTACTGCACATAGAACATTTCCTTGGGCTGTATTTACATGTTGTCTGCAGATTTTCTCAGTGGGTATTACATGTTGTTGGAATATAGATCTCCCTGGAGTCAATAGTGAAGTTGGACTTCACTCTTCTATGTGTCTTATTAATGACTGTTTATAGCAGCATGATTCTGTCACATGACATGCCAGACTTTCCTTTAAATTCTTACTGGTGGTCTTCAAATGTTGCTTTATTTCTAGGGCTTTGTATTAAGCTTTAGTTAAAGGCTTCCATTTTACTATGATTCCCACATTTCACATGCCTTTAAGACATCATTGTACCAAATATCCTCCCTGGTTTTATTAGCTGTCTTTCTGTTATTGTAAACAAACAAAGAAACAAAAACTAGTTGAGATGCTTTTCTTGACTATTAAGAGAAAAATTTTCTTTCACCTAACATTTTCACAAAGTCTGGTTCTTGATCAGTTGCATCCATTGCTTTCCTCAAGCCATTACATCATTGTAGAAGAAGCATGGTTAACATAACCTCTGTGTTCATGAACAAAGAACAAAGACTGAGAAAAGGAGAAGTTAAAGAATTCACAGTCCAGTTTAAGGGCATGAACCCCAATGGACAGTATTACTTTTTAACAGCTGCATTTTCCAACTATAGTATCCTATGGATTAAACCTTTAACATTCCTGTTCAATATCACTTTGATCCTTTTAAAGGATAATGTCCAGATGTAAATACCAAAGAAGAGAAGATTTCTATGTGGTATAATGAAGAGCATCACTTCTTTCTACTTAGCAAACAGGCTGGGATAATAGCCAGGTGCTCTAAAGTTCAAGCGACTTTTCCTTGGGGCCCCTACCTTATCTTGGAGCACACAAGATCTGATTTCCTATTGAAGTCAACAAAATAGAACCATTTAAATAGAGGAAAACTATGTTACAAACATATAAAGGCTTGACTTTCAATGCTGAGAGAAACTGAAATAAGTTATCACTGGAGACCAATTGTGAGAACAACCAAACAGGTCAACATTAGTCAGACACAGCTTCCAGAAAATGGCAGTCTTTATCTTCAAAGTTTACTGTAGTTGAAAATGAACTTTTAAAATGTACTCACTAGACTTAGAAACTGCAGTACTTTTTATATTACTTTTGTCATATAATCCTTTGAAGAATTTGTCCTCAGGTCCATTTCTCCAGTGTTTCCAATGAATTGTAGTTTGATCCTAAAGGGGTCTATGTGTTAGAGGCAGTATTATGAAAAATGAGGGAACTTTAAAGAGATAGGGCACCATAATAAATCTTTAGGTCATGGTAGGTACCAAGCTGGAATGTTCCTTTTCTGAGTTGGACTTCCCTAGAGTGAGCTTTTTTAAATGCCCTAGCTAGAGCGTAACTACATTTCATTCCTGCCTTTTCTACTGACATGCACTAACCTGATACTATAAACATTGATGTCATTGTCATGTCCATAAAGTGACATAGCTATAACTTCCCCACCATAATGAGCAAATGTCAAATATCTGTTCTCAATCTCATAAGACTCTGAATTAAATGAATTTCTTCTATTAAAAATGTATCCCACCAGAACTCTATAGTTACAGTGGTGAGAAGTTGACTGAAATACCCAGCTACAAGAAATTTTATTTCTATCTTGAACCCTTTCTTCAGTTTTAATGCATCAAACCACCATTTTGGATTGTTCATAGGCTATTAACACCCCAAGCATATTGAGGAAAAAATGAAAAATTGATTCAATAAATATTAAGTGAAGCTCACCAGTGGGCATGTCAATGAAATCAGAAGATAATTTCCCATTTGAAATTCTGAAGAAACTCATCCTGGCAGAAATCTTGAATACTACCTTAGGAGCAGTTATAAAGCAGACACCCAGTTGAAATTGTATTCAGATTTATGACTCACAGAAAACATGTAATAAAGAGAAATTTTAGGATAAGTTACTATGAAATAGTGAATAACATAAGAAGGTCCATTGAGTTTTAACTCCTATAACAAAATGATTTAAAATGTCTTTTATTTTATATACGTTACAAATATGTGTACAAATAAAACAATATCTACACTTCATTTTACATGTATTCATGATTCACATTTCTTCTATTAAGTCTTTGATTGCTATTTTAACAAGTGCATCAAAAGTTGTAACCCTCAGCACATCTAACTTTTCCTGTAGAAAGAACTGTAACCATGTGCAGGCATACTTCACTAGACATAGGTTGTGTAGTCATATCATGAAAAATGTTTTCTATTTACATTGGCCTAATGCGCACGGAACAGGACAGCACAGTGCTGCCCATATGGCATATGACTTATTTTGCTATTGTGTCTTAAATAGTTTAATTCAATAGTAATTGAGTCATATTACCATTTTATAAAATGTCCATTTCATATAGATTTTTTGTATCTTAAGTCTTAACTGTTATAAAACATTACCAAAGAAAGTGGATAAAAAATACTCTGCTCAAAAGCACAATTCAAAAAGAACTACTCAAAATATTCAGAAAGAAATACTCTGCATAAATAATTGCACATAAAATTTGAAATACAAAATTTGACATTCCTAATGCATGTGGTTAAATATATTGATCAAAAAATAACACAGACAATATTCATGACACATGGCATATTGTAGACACTCAGCAGTCACATGCAGAATTCAAACAAGTGATTTTTGTTTTTTCACACAAAACTTATTTTTCAATTCATTTATATGCTGGTAAGTCGATTTATTAAAATATTATACAAATGTTATACACAGCAAGTTGAGTTGCCTTAACTGAATGTAGGAGACATTTCTGTTTCAATAACAGCAACTTACTATATTTCAGAACAGATATTGACAAAAATATTTTAGGTAGGGTGTTAATAAAGCTATTTCTACTAGGCTTAAACATGTAACAAGAGAGATGTTCTGAATGAAATGACATCAGAACATAAATATGTATTTGTTTAGGACAGAGACAAAAAGGAAATATCAGTGGCCTGAAATATTAATATGAAGTTTAAAAGTTATCTATATATAGCTACATACATTTAATATGTACTTTCTGTTATTTTATAAAAAATCATTCAATTATATAAATTTAAATATTATCTACTCAGTATTCTTATTCCTGTTTTCTTGTGTCAGCAGATTACTTTCGTCCCAAAGTCCTCTATCTTAAAAAAACTACAACAAAACAACAACAACAACAACAACTTGGCCTAACTGCTTCCATATTTAGAGTTACAATTTTTTTCTAATTTATTCATGCTTCTGTGGAGATACTGATATTTATTTCCTAAAATGACAGCAAAATCAGTATTCTGGTGCATATAAATGATGTGTTTTCTTATGTAAATATGGCTGCCATCAAGTGGCCAGCCCCATATTAAACCCTTGGCAACAAAGCAATATTTTAATATCTGTTACTTTTCTTTGTGATGTTTCTCTGAATTCATAATATTGAAGTGTTTAAGTGCCTTTTCAATTTTTGTGTATAATTTACTAGTGCTCTATTTTTTTTTTTTCAGAAATTGCTTATTTGGTTTTTTTTTTGTATTTATCTTTGTGTTTAAAGTCTTACTTTTTATTTCATTTATGCTTTTGTAATGTTTGGCTGTACTTACAGAGTACTTAGTCATTATTATTGAGAACAATTAGAAAATTAACACTATACAGTACAATATAGTGACTTGGGTCTTTAGTTTATTAGCATATACTGAATGCAATCCAATTTCATAATCCCATAGCTTTAGTAAGTTACATTTTATTTTAACAATCATTAAAGGCAAATTATTTTATATACTTTTCATTTATGAATCTGCCAGTATAAACTTTTATAAGTTAACAACAAATTGAATATTTGAATATTGCCTTGTCCAATATTTTACAGGATGCATTTAATATTTTTAGTTTAGGACTGGATGTCCTATTATACATGAGTTGTATTCCGGGTAATTGTGTAGTAATAACCTTTGCTAAATTGTATGGAGCCTTTACTATGCTTAAAAGAAAACATAGATGCTCCACACTCTAATACTATCATCACTCAAGATAATGAGCCATACAAACCAGTCCATTACCAATCTAAAAGCCATAAATGTCAAAGTAAAGAAGTGTGCAATATTCTGGCCCCAAAGAACAAAGGACAAAAGTAATGACAGTACCTCTTTGTATTTGCCTTCTATCATACCGTGCATAACAAATGATACCATAATTGTAGGCAGTGTTATTTTAACAGGTTATCAGGTAAAATAGTGGGGGACGTTAGTGGGTGTTTTGATTACTGCTGTGAAAAATAATTTAAGCACATTAAATTAAAATAGCTAGCAAAAGGAAGATAGCAATTTTAGAACGCATTTGATTCTTACTTTTCCAGTCTTATAAATGGATGATTTCAGTATTTATGTAATTCATTATATCAGTGACTTCAGCAGAATGCTTGAAAATGATGTCTATTTTACCAACTGCAATCATGAGGAAGGACTGTAAATAAGCAGTTTCTGATCAGTCATTTCAAATAGTATAGTGGAAAACAAATGTAGACAAGAGAAAATGTATAATGCAGGTATAAATGTATTTATTTTCTAATTTCTCTAGTGAGCATATAGTTCTAAAAGTAAAGCCAATACTCTTTATTTAGTATTATAGTTCTTATATGTCTGTGTTTTTGTGAGTTGTGTAAGTTTTGAAACTCCAGAGATCTGTTAACTAGTACTACAAATAAAGAGATGTCATTCAAACCCCAATTTTTCATCAGCTAACAGGTAAACTATGTTTGAATACTTTTTTTTTTCACAAAAAGTGAGAAAGATGCTTTGTCTACATAAATCATGTAAAATAAAAGATAGTCAAAGACTTCTGATTTAACTAGGTTTTTTTTTTTTAATTTTTGGGGGGAATTACATTGAATTTATTCAATTAATCCAGATATAAACTTGCTTTTTATGTAGAGATCGTCTGTGGACTCTGTGTAGATGAGATATACTGATATTTGAGTGAACACCTTGTTTGAAGTTCCCACATTTATTTTGGCTTACTGGCATTTTATAGCTTTATTTGAATATCATGTTTGCTTCTCCATTTAGGTTCCTTTCTCTCTTTGTACAGCCTATGTAGACAATGAGAACAATGAGTCATGTTCCTGAATCACATGAAGTAACTAAACTTTGGTTTTACATTTTAACTTTTTGGTCAACAAGTATACTTACTTTTTTTTTTTTTGTACCAATAATAAATGATATTCTGCTCGGTTTCCTTGTCCATGGTTGATATGAGGTTTTGTCTCTAGTCTTGTTGTATTTTGTTATGCTGTATTTAGTAGATATTCCTGGGAGGTCTGCTCCTGCTCTTTTCTGAAGAGAAATGGAGGAGTAGGTCTGGGAGCGAGAGTTGGGAGGAGGAGTAAGGAGAAGTGGAGGGAGGGGAGTAGTAGGTGTGTATTGTATGTAAGCAGCAGAAAAACAAGAGATTGCTAATGGTAAATTATGCTCTCTAGTCCTCCAAGACAATAGGTACTGGGAACTAACCCAAAATGACAAGTTTTGCTTCTGTGAAAAGTGTTTGCTTGCTGGAGGTAACAGAGGCATCAACAGGATGTCTATTGTAAAAAGTTATGCATTATAGGATGTGAGCGAATCCACACACACACACACACACACACACACACCACCACCACCACCACCACCACCACCACCACCACCACCACCACCACCACCAGAGAGCTGTAACTTTGTGTTTTCTGCCTTTATAAGCCAGGGTAAATATGACTTAGGGCTTGCCCTTTGAGAGTCTCCAATCTCAGGTTCAGACCTGGTACCAGTATTTCATAAAGACTCTGGTTTGTTAAAATTTATTCATGACCCTGGTGACTCTCTAAGTGATCCCCAGTTTCATAACATCCATAATTTACACAAGAGCTTAAAGTTGAGAATTATAAGAGAAAGTTTAGAAATAAGAGCTAAGACACATTTCTTAAAATCCTTGCATTTGTAATTCCACACCTATGAAATTTTGATCATTTCATATCCTTCATGTGCTTGCATTAGTATCTGAAATTTTCCTTCACTTTAAACTTGATGAACAGTTTGGGAGGTCATCTGGGCAGTATCTGCCTATCTTGTTCTGAAGCCCATCCCTACTTGGGTTGCTAGATGGGTCAATTTCACCTTGTGAATTAGCAGGTCTTCATTATGAAAACAAGAATGAGTGTTTCCTAAAGATATACATATATATTGAATTGAATAGTGTTCTGGGAATTAAGTTTTAAGCTGAATCTTATGATGTAGGAAGATCCATTTTAAAGTTGGGACACATAATTTGCTGACATCTTGTAAAAAGGACATGGAAGAAAGAAGCTGGATTTCTTCACCCGCTTGTTCCTCTTCTCCATGGAAAGTCCATTCCTCCCCTGGTATGAGATCCTGCTTCTTCAGGATTCTAGCACACACTGATTACCTCATGAACTATCAGCCTCATGGACTGAGCAGCTATTAGATTTTTGGGCATTCTATTTGCAGACAGCCATTTTCCAAACTAATGATGTGAATTAAAATATTTTCATTAAGATTTAGTTTTAGCAAAGAAACTTAAAAAGAAAACTGTCACAAACTTTTTCAAAATATGCAGCATCTGTTCTAAACCAACTTACTGGAATGGAAAATTAGTACATTTTGTTAAGCAGAAACAAAACTGTGATTTCTGTGTTTTGAGATAGATCAATAACAACAGCTGTATTTATACAGAACATACTTTGAGCTGGGCAACTATTATATCAACAACCTGGGAATATAACATGTCTTTACATATCCATAAAGATGAGGAAATTGGGGCCTAAAATGTTTATTTGGATTATTTAAAGGTAATAGTAAAAATAAATTGACTTTTTTTTCCCCTAAGGTCAGTATCTTCCAGTATGTCTGACATTTTCCTCAAAGCATGTTTACATACAACTTTGTTTTTATTCATATTTATAAAAAAGTAAGTAATAACACACAGAATGAGCACAGCATATGAGTGATTAGAGATTTACAAGATGTGACTAACCATTTATCTTTAATAATTATAAATTTGGCTTCATAAGAGATCTTATGAAAACAAAGTGGAAATTTAGTAATTTCCCTCCATGTTTTATAGAAGACTGACCAAGTTAGTTTTAAAATATGAATAATTTGACTTATAGATTTCTTATTTGTTTGACTTTAATTTCCTTTCGAGCCTTGCTTGGAGCACAAAACTAAAAATAAATGGCTATAATAGACAATCATGTTTCTGATTTCATTCCCTATTTTAATAGCATTGATTTAAGTTTTTCTCCCTTTAGAATACGGTTGGCTGTGGGCTCGTCATGTGTAGCCTTTGTTATGCTGAGTTATGTTCTCTCCTATCCTATTCTCTAGGACTTCTATCATGAAAGCATGTTGAATTGTGTCAAAGCTTTTTTTCTGCATGTATTGAGATTGTTACCTCCTTATTCTTGTCAACCCAGAAATCACATGCATGAATTACACTAAATAGAATCAGAAAGTGGTATATATATATTTATAATATATACATGTTTGTGTGTGTGTGTTTGTATGTGTCTGTGTTTCTGTGTGTATGCATGTAACAATCTAACAATAATAATCAAAGACTCTATTAGTTTGGGATGCAGTAACACTGGGTGTGGTAGCAATTAAAGAAGGAGAGTAGACATGGGAATGCCTGAAAAAAGAATAGCTCAGGGGTAAGGCCAGCATTGAAAGCAAGAATCCTGAAGAGCATTTATAAGTGATCAGTGTCTGTAATCTGAATCCGATAGGAACATTTACTGATAAAAGCAGTGTGATCAAATGTTGTGAATGACTATCCAGAAGGAACAGCATCTGGTAGCCTGGAAATGAATAAGAGAGTTCAGACTGAAAATAGCAATCAGATAAAGGTTATATTTAGAATCTAAATATCATCCAAATCCCTTTTCTTCATATCTACCAGTTTCAAATTAGCACACTTTGTCTTGCTTCCTTCACTCTCTTTCTCTACCTCTTCCACCACCTCTTCCTCCTTATTCTCCTCCTCCCTCTTTTTCTCCAATTGCCCCTCTTCTCTCCTTTCCTCTTTGCCTCTCCTCCCCTCTTCTCCCCTATTCTCTCTTCTCCTACACTTTCCTATCCTCTCCTCTACTCCCATCTCCATCTCTGCCCTCTCTTCTTTCCTGTCCTCTCTTCTCCTTCCCTCCCTTCTAGTTTCTTTTCTTCTCCCCTCTCTGTTTTTACTCTTCTGCTGTCTTCTTTCTCTCACTCAGTTCCTATCTCTCTGTCTCTCTTTCTCACTGTTCTTTTCTTATTTTTTTTTCTTTTGATAGACTTTTAAAAGTACACAGGCTATGAGAGGTTGGGGTACTCCATGTCTCAGCCTTCTGAGACCTGGTACTGTTTTAGGTCCTCTGATTACAACTGTTTACCACACATTACAATTGTATTCTACCACAATTAAAAAAAAAAAAAACACACCACCAACAACAAAAATACCCTTAACTTATTTGGAACTTGTTCCTACTTTCTCATGGTTTATTTATTTTCCTTCCTCATGTTTCTCACATTGACCCACTGAGGAGCTCTAAGAGTACGCTGCTCTCATGCACTACACTTGGAGCCTCAGTGCACACTGTACTGTCAGTTTGTACTCCTTACTTACTAGTGAGGCTTAATAGTTAATTTTTGTTTGAGTTTATGTTTGCATATATGTGTATTTATTGAATTCTCAGTGTGTAGCCGTTAAGAATGATTGTTTTTGCAAAATTATTAACCTTTCAGATGACACCTGGGAACATTTTTTGGGGCATTACAAACAACATTCTTTTAGAAAAATGAAATTTTATCTACTACAGAATAATTCCTTTTGAACATTGAAAACAATTACAATGAAAATACATGCCTGGCTAAAACTTTCAAATGGTAATACAAACAATAAAGAGAGAGAGAAATAATGTGGGAGAGAGGAAAGGGGGAGGGGAACAAATCTTTGTAGTTGGATAATAGTGAGCCAAAAAAACCTAATTTTTTTAGTATAACATTTTAAAACAATTATTAAAACTTACAAAGAACATATATTCCTTAAGATACCACACTTTAAATGTTAGCTAATGTTTAGGTTAGTTTGAACAATGGCACCAGATAAGTCATTATAGTATATTTGGGACTTGGAGATTCCTGACACTAAAATGCTTGCTGATCAAGCATGCCAATCTGAGTTTAATTTCTAACACCCACAAAATAATGCAATATTCGTGGCACATACTTCTTATCCTTGCTTTTGGTGACAGAAAAAAAAGAGGTCTCTGGGGATTCTCAAACAAGACATTGTAGTCTAATCTGGGATCTCTGGATTACATTGTGAGATACTGTATCTGAAGTCAAATTATATGGGTAAATATTTTGCCTCCACATGCATGTGCATAAGCCTGTATGTATATCAATATGCACATTTATACTTATCAAAATAGAGACACTACAAAAACAGCAATACACATGGATAGCAAAATTTATAAATTTTAATTGTAACTTCTTTGAAGAAAAGTATTAAATCATTGGCAAACTGAATATTTCTTTATATCATTAAAGAAAATTATAGTATAACAGATTATTCAGGTTGTATTTGTGTAACATGCAACTGAACAGGTATTTTATTAAGTCAAATTCAGTTTTAAGTGAGGTGCTCATAAAATGACTAGTTTCTTGAAATAAATCACTTTTAGCATAGTTATTTCATCTTTGTCAGACATAGTTTAATTTTGATACTTAATAGTTCTATCTTTGTAAGTCATTGATTTACCACCATCAAATGTCATGATGTGATAAAAAGATTTAAATGAATATAACAAGTTATTTTGCCAAAAGATATTCCACTTATGAGTCTTGTTGATTTATGGAAGAGTAATTTTTAATAAAAATAGCACTTGGGATTCTTGTATGTTTTACTTTTTAGTATGTAGAGTTACCATTGATCTCAGGAAAATGAGGGAAAGAAAATGTCTTTTGTCATGTAAGTTATGAAAATATGTCATTTTACCTAAAACCATGTACTAACAGATCTAAAGTAGTGACCTTCTGCCTCCACAGGGAAACATCATGAAGAGACTCTTTAAAAAGTGAGAAAAGGATAAAATACAGAGAATCCCAACTCCTTAAAGAATAAGACAACTCCCTATAGCCTCCCTAAAACATCAGTGTGGTCAGAAAGATTTTTGTCCTGTTGACTTGAAATTTTCTAAAAACACATCAGTTTTCCAATTCTGGTGTCTATGTTACAGATGGGGTAAACTCATCATTGTATAATGCTACCATGCTGCTGAATTGAGATATGATCAGATTAAAAATGCAATGTAGTCATGTTGCTACTGATTTCAACTATACATTGAAAGTCTCTAACAGTTCGTAGAATCAGATCCCTCAAGGTGCAGATGTAGTTGCTTTTCTTGTTGCTCTATTTTAATCTTCCACATAATTCATCTAGAACAGACAGAATTACTTTTGAACTTCTTTATAATATGGATAGAAATGGTTAAAACAACACTTCAAAATATATCTATTACAGATATTATTTAAAATTTTATTATTTATTTATTTAGTCCAGAGGTCTATGGTCAGCTTGAGCAGAGTGTTACAATATGGAATGGCTAAAGCTTAAAACCAGAAGGAAGAATGAATGAAGGATAAATGGAGCTGAGAGTGAGGAGGTGGAGCAGGGAGGGAGATGAAGTTGTGCTCAGGATGGAAAAAGAAGAAAATAATACTCCAACTGTATGTTGTATGACGAGAGATAGCATTTTGTTTCAAAGACACAAGTTACTAAAAATATTGTAAATATAAAGCAAGCAAAGTTCAAGAAAAACAAAATGGAAACTTAACCAACTTAACACTTAACACACTTTAGTGCAAAGAAGTTTAAAGTGAATAATCACATAATAAATAATAATAAAGTTTAATATGGCAAGACATTATACTAATATTGTCATACATATTTAAAGGGTATCTGGAGAAATGAAACCATAGCTGACAAAACTGAAGAACAAAATAGTTTATAATAAGTAAGTAAGTAAGTAAACCAGCATCACAGAGCTTTTTCTAAAATTGATATAACAACCAGAATATTGGATAAAGAATAATATTTAAGAATATACACTGTGTGAATAATCCTATATTATACACAACTGAAGCAGACACATAACATCTCACCCCCAAACAGTAAACAGAATAGGCAATATTCTTCAGATCATACAGAATATTTTTCATGATAGATCCCAGATATAAGATTAATTATAGTAAATTCTAGAAATTATATATGTATCTATTCATGCTGAAGAATCAGTTCCCAATATATATAACACCTACAAATACAATTCTATAAAGTTAGACAATAATAAGTGAAAGAAAGATAGAAATATTATAAAACCCTGAAATTTAAGTAGCTTAAAATTAAAAGGAATTCACAAAGAAAATTTCAAAATACAAAATAGGAAGTAATACAATATGCCTAAATTTATAGGACATAACAACAAATTCTCATAGAAATATTTACATTTACAATCACTGATAAACAACTAAAGGTGTATTTAGTGACTTACTCTTACAACATAAGGAAATAAAAATAAAATAAAAATAATTGCAAGCAAGAAGGCAGAAAAAAATCATAAAGATGATAAGGAAAGAGTTAAATAAGACACTTTAGACCCTAAAAAAGGACACAAGTTTTTAGATTTGAAACAATGACAAAATTTAGTAACTTGAACTAAAACAAAGGAGGAAGATCTCAATTATTAAAATTGGAATTAAGTTTAAGGATATTAATATATTTTCTACAGTAGCAAAACAAGAGTTCCAGATACAAATTTACAAAGTGGCTTTTCTTTTTTAACAAGCTAAATATTTAAAAGGTGTCAAGTCATAGACAATGAAAATATGGAATAGTGTGAATATTGGACTTTAGCCAGTGATTTTAAAGCAACCTAAGGGTTCCCAGTGGAGAAGTTAGAGAGAAGACTGAAGAAGCTGAAAGGGTTGGTGGCCCCATGAGGAGAGCAACAATACCAACCAACCAGAGCTCCCCAGGGTCTAGACCACCAGCCTGGGAGCACATAGGGATGGACCAGCTGTATATGTAGGGGAGGATGGCCTTGTTGGGCATAGGTGGGAGAAGAGGTCTTTGGTCCCATGAAGGCTGAACACTGAGTGTGTGTGGGGGGGGGGGAGAATTCGAGGGTGGGGAGGTAGGAGTGGGGGATAGGTGGGAGCACACCCTCATAGAAGCAGGAGGAGGAGGGATGTGATAAGGGGTTCCTAGGTGGTGGGGAGAATGGGGTAACTGGATACAATTTGAAATGTAAATATAATATCCAATAAAAAAAGGAAGAAAAAAGCAACATATGTGAAAATGTATCATTAAATCCATCATCCTTTTTCTTCCTGTCTCATTCACTATTTTCCAGAAATGGATGTTTTCATTTTACTGACTAGATTTACACTTTTAGGCATCTATTTCATTTAGCTTTATATTGCTCATATCTAGTTATAATTTTAGAAGCATAAGGAATAGTCTATTCCTTCTATTGCTTTTCTCAGAAATGTGGCTTAGCAATAGACTTTCAATGTAGTTTGTATGGATCATAAGTCAAAGAAAATCAAGCCTTTCTTCTGTCTTTCAACAGAGGAATGCCTCTTGCAATAAAGAAGACACAGAGGATTGTGCTCAAATAATTTTCTCTCAGATAGAACACTATAAATTCTGCATCAATTATAAATTTATTTCATAATTTACTCAGGAGAAAAACAGGCTTGAATACCAGGAAGAAAAACATTTCTTAATGTTGACAGATATCCAGAAAAATCATATGTACATATAATTCTGTGCTTTCATTAAGGAACATTTAAAAACTTGTCACTTAAAGTTGTCATTAAAAAATAGTGAATTGTCTTTCCTACAATACAACCATTTCATTTTCATTCCTCTTTTGCTAGATAGGTCCATCACTGCTAAGTCAAAAGTTTATAGATCTTATATTATCTGAAGTAAAAATAAAAAAGAGTTTTATATAGTCAGCTGCTTGCTCACATTGCATGACTTGATCTCTCTCTCTAAAATGGAGATGCTGCTGCTTTCAGACCTGGGAGTTTTCAGAGACGAGCTAGTTAAGCTGCCAATGGTCCAGAGTTTATAGAGCTGCTGTCTGGTATCCTGATAGATTCCATCCAGCACACCCAGCATTTTTTTCAAGGTATCCTGAAGTTTACAATCCTGTTAGACAGTTGAAAGGGAAGATGTTCTGCTTTGCCTTTCCTTTGTGGTGCAACATCATAACTCTGTGATTACTATCTTACTCATCCTTCAAGGTATTATTAACATTAACTCTCAAGAAAGGCTTTGAAATTCTGAATAGCGAAGTGGCACAAAAATGTAAATAAGTGAACTGAGTCATTTTGAGGAAAGTAGAAATAGTTTTCAAATAAACTACAATCCTTGCTATTTAAAGAAGAGCATTTAGAAATAAATGAAATCAGATTTTATATTAATAACACTCAGTGATTTATTGGCTCGATGATCATGAGTTTTCCATTTCCAGCCAAGCATCAAAGAGTATTCTCATACCATGTGATACTCACATGATGCTAATTTAAGGTAAATAATTATAAGTTTTAACACACACACACACACACACACACACACACACACACACACACACACACTACCCTACAAGATATACAGATATAAAGATATATAAAAGGATTTTTCTAACAGAACCACATCTATAAAAGGAACAAGGTTAATAACTGAGCTGGGACCTTATAAACTAAAACACTTCTCTGTAGGTAAGGACACAAGCAAGTGGGAGAAATCTGACAAATGAAAATCAATCTTTGACAGGTATACATCAGACATAGGATTAATGCCCACAATGTACAAATAAAAGAGAAAGAATCAAAGAATCAAATAACTGAATTTAAAATAGATTAAAGATCTTAAGTGGAAATGTTAAGGTTCTTTGGAAAGTCAGTTGTGTCTGATGATGGTGTTTTGCTGGAGTAAACACATGAAGGAACACTTCACTGAAGTGAATGCAGGTGAAAGGCTAGGGCAGACCCATGAAGGAATGTTTTGCTGAAGCAGACATAGGTGAAAGGATATTTCTCTAAAGCAATCATGTGACAGGGCATTTGATGAAGAATTCTTCACTAACCACACACATGTATTGGTCTACCTTTCACTGCATAGCTGAGCTCCTTTTAATGGGACTTCATAGAGAGAAATAAAAAAAAAAATCCAGTGGTGTGCTGCGGCTTCTTGCTGCTTCCTCAGACTCCAGCTAATTGAAAGAGGGATGTCAGCTGAGACAGACTCACGTGGAGTTTTGCTAAGTCACATTCATATGCAAGACCTGTGTCAAGGCAAGATCCGTGGAGGACAAGTGATATTTTGAGGGACTATAAAAAGGACTCAGTGGACTGTGGGAAGAGATTGGCTTGCTTGCATAGATAATGCTTCTTGGCATTGCATCTTCGATGATCTTCACTTCCCTGAGAGAGGCACAGCTAAAAACTGGTCCTGGTGATTTTGTTTGTCCGATTTGTTCCTGCTGGTCCAAATTACTCCTGCTGATTCATTCATCACCACATCAGAAACTGATGTAAAATTTAACAGAAATACACATATACTTATCATCATCGTCATCATTTTGTTGTTTTTATTATTGTTCAGGCACATAGGAAGTTAATGCAAATGAGTTAACAATGTTCTTCCTAAGAACAATAAACATACAAAAACTCTAACGGCACTAGGAACCTCCTTTCTGATGATGATCAGGTTAGTCCAAGTGACTCTCAATACAGTAGAAATTAGTTATATAGTCCTTAATTACCTCTCAGGGATTAAAAGTGAATCCCTGTTTCTGAAATCACAACATACTGAGGACACAGGGCTCAGATGATTCTAGCTGGATCTTACCCCAAAGCCTCCTTTCTTCAATCTACCTTATAGGTTCACCAAAGAAACAAACTAGGGGATTATGCAAGCTACCAATAGAGGGAAGTAATTAAACAGTCATAAACAGTTGCAACATCTATGAGGTATCTTGATTACTAGCATGGCAAGGTATCCATACATTTGTAAAATGTGGTACTCACATGTTCAATGGGAAGGAAGAGGTGTATAATTGGATTTGAGTTTCCCTCAACAGGAAGAAAATCATATCAGGTGTTGGAACCCTAGCCAACTTCCAGTGACTTGTGAGATCATGGACCATAGGAAAGAATCTACCTCTGCCCCTTTACTAGACCACCATAGTTCCTGACTCCATTCTATTTTTTATCCTTTTATCCACAGATAAGTGTAGCTACCACTTCTCATCAAAGAAACTTCTTATCTTTACAACAAATGGAAACAATCACAGAAAACAAAATCTGGACACAACACAGCGATCAACAGATCATGGGGAGACCACCCCTAATGAATTATCTCTATCATGTCTCCTGTGCTATGGTTTTGGGACATACCATCAAAAGGGGGTGGGGCAAAAAGAAAATAAGGGCCAGATTATCAAGACATTGTGATATAGTGTCTTCCAGAATGGCTGCCAAAACAAAACCTAAACATCAGTACTATCAACAGACATGCAAACACATAAGAGAAAAAGTTTTGTAAATTCCCGCCTCTCCATAAAAAGCTATTGGTAATTAGTGACCATTGTAAGGAGAATTAGCCTTTTCCAGATCTGAGGCTTATTGTTGGTTGTTCATTAAAGAATGATCAGTCCTGATAACAGCTGTGAGGGCCTGAACAAAGAAAGGGAAGGAGAAACTGATGTAAAATTTAGCAATATATGTAAGTATAAATATGTATATAGTAACAATTAAAGAAAATCTGCTGTGAGTTTTTAAAAAAGCAAATATGAGTAAATGGGGGCATTTGTAAGAAGAAAGGGGGAAATTAAGTAATTTTATAAAATCACATAAAAACAAAAAGATATTAAAATAAACAAACAAAACCCCATGCACATTTTTAAAAATAACTTACCATTTTCTCTCTCCTGAAAAATCCAACAAAAACTTATCTATCTCCAGAGAATGTAGTTGAATCATAGTATAAGTTTTTATTCTTATATCTGGGGCAAATGTTTTTTTATTTTCTAATAGAAAAATATAGTATTATTTATATCCTTTTCTTATAGACACAACATCATACACATAATGGAATATACAGTACTCATGGCCACACCACATCGGTGAGTATTTTGTTTCAACAGAAGTCACAGATGCAGCCTACTCTGACAAAGATGTAGGCCTTGATGGAGGGAATAGACTGCCTTCACTCTCATCTTTTCTCACCCTTGAAGTGATGGTGAAAATGTTTCTAACATGTACAGAGCTGGCAAGTGGTGATACATTTCTTATTAGAAGGGCTGACACACAGACAACAAAGATAGCTTACCAAAAATAAAGGAAAATTAATCATGTTTACATGGTACAGAATCTTTCAGAGCAAACACTGAGAAATTGGAGTGGCGTTGTATACATTGAATGCACTTAATTGTATATGTGCTTAATATTGATGATAAGAGGAGAAGTGTACTGATGATGACTGGACAGCAAGGGTATCATCTAACAGTAATAGCACGCATGTGGAGGCTTGGCAAAGGATATTTTCTTTGGACCTCCATTGTAGTGTATTTTCCTCTGGGGTTAAGTCAGATTTTCTCTGGATCAGGAATATGTGACTCATTATTAACCAAGGGCAGGCCAGAGAATTTCATTATTACAGCTTCTCACATCCAAAGGTGGTTCAGCTGGGCAAGGAAAGGCAATATAGGTTTTATGGCTGCCGAGAAAGAAGAGAAGTTTTGTGTGTATGATATTCTTCAAGAAAGATGTATTTTATTTTTATTAGTTTCTATAACTTGCTTTAGGGACGAATGAAGGCAGAGAAAGCACAGGAGAGAAATTAAGAGTGGCTGACTGACTGCTTCTAAGACCACCGTGTGTTCCTCAGCTAAAGCATTTGACATTCCATATGGCCATAAGAGAGTCTATTGCTTTTTAAGAGATAGATTTTACTTAAACATTGTTACCTGTTATGACCAGATAAAGCACTGGTTTGGAAGTGTAGACAAAATAGAAGTAGATATGTTAAAAACCCATGATTAGACACAAATAATGTTGAGATTGTTTAAACATAATTTGAATCATAATTCAAAACTCATTTTAGATAAATAGTTTGGAGTCAGAATCTACCAGTATTGCTTGACAGATTACAAGATACTATTTTCTGCTAAAGTCTCCATTACTGGACATAGGGTCCTTAATATTCACTTCCCTTGGCTACTTTTGATGGAAGATTCCTTTTAACTTTGGGGATTTGACCTTTCTTACAATGTTACTTTAGAAAACTTTTAAATTATTCTCTTGAAAAATTTAAAAAATTTAAAAACTTTTTGGGTTAATTTTACAAGACAAGAATAAGTTTTTAATTATTTCAGACTTATCGCTTTGAAATTGGTCATATAAGAATATGAGAATCCTATATCTCATTTTCTGGGAAGATAATATGAAGCAGATGTTTGAGGACCTCGAGGTAAGCATCATCTTCTGGACATGACAGAGCTGTGACACTCCTGAACTCACAGCAGCGTAGTTGTCATCATAAGACCTGCACAAGATCAAGCCAGTCAGCATTTTACATGAAAAAGGAAGAGACTCAATGAACTCTGTTCCTACCTGAGGAGTGAAGGGTAATTGATGGTTTCTGAATTAGGATCAGTCAGTTAGTTTTCTTGTTATTGGCCCTGGTAAGTCACCCCACCCCCATCCAGTGTATGATTCCACACATCTGGTTATATATGTATCAAAATATGAACTTGGTGAATTATTTAAAAATAAAAAGACAGAAAGCTGTGAGGGAGTTGAGCGGTCAGGGAGCTGGAGAGGGGAATTAATAGGATAAAATTCATTTATGAAATTCATGAATAATTAATAAAAGTTGTATTTTCAAGGTTATTAATGGAGGTTTACTATTTCAGAAAAAGAGTTCATATTTATTTATAAGGAGAAATATCCTATATATTTTTTCATTATGTGCTACAGAGAAAAGAGTTATCTTGTTCATAATATTTGAATCAGACATCAAACATTTATTTCTGATATAATTGATTGTTGAGGAAAACTTCTTAGGTCATGTATCATTTGTGTTTATACATGTATTATGAGCATGAACTTCATGAGATGATTTTATTTTTTTGTTTTAGGTATTTTGTGTGTTTTTAAGCCTATTCAAGCAAGAATCTACTAACTAATGAGTTGATGGCCGATGTGTTTAAATTTAAGCATAAATTGAATTGTCTACATATTGACGTTTCCCTTAGGATGTATAATTTGGAATGTGCAAATATCTACAATCAGCTCTAAGCTACTGAATGATATGTAAACACTACTGTGAGATTAAGCAAGTATAAAATATGAGTGGAAAATAAGTATAATGAGTCACATATCATTTAATTTTATTCAATTGACTTCATCTCATTCTAAAATGTCAATTATGCCTGTTCTGTCATAGAAGAACCCACACATTGGCTTTAGACTATTGGCTACTAATATCTAATTATTGTGTCTTCTATTAAGATCACTGTGTTGTAGTTTGGTGGTTGAATAACAGGAATGTAATGAATATGTATTAAAAGCTGGTTACCAGAGTGACACTACTGTGTGACAGTAGAAGTCCATGATATGGAGCTCAGGAGGTTGGTGGTAGGCTGTAACAGTTGAACTCTAGAAGAAACATCCATCCATACCTATTGTTTTGATTTGTTTACTCTGCTTCTACATTTGACTGCTTATACTGATGTGCTTATAGTAATATCTTTTCTCAAAAATGCTCAAAACAATAGAGTTGTGTTTGTCAGGGTTCTCTAGAGAAACAGCATGAATGATGTTTATTAATGTGTCTTATAGTTATGGTTGGGATAGTTCAACAATGGTGCCCTCTTGATAGAAATGTCAAGAACCTGGTAGTAGTTCATTCACAAGGCTGAGTGTTTCGTTGTATTCTTTAGTCTATGTTGAAATCCCAATAACATATGTTCTGATATCAACCAAATAATACCTTAGCAGCAGGATAGATAAACCTGCCAATGACCATGAGGGTAAGCATGTGAAAAGCAAAAACATTGCTGCTTTCATGTTCATGGTTTTGTTGGTTTAAAAACATCATTTGTTTTTGATAATGTAATTTCATCATTTTCCCCTTTCTTTCCTTTCCTTCTCCAACCTCTTCCACTTACTCTTCAAAATTGTGGCCCCTTTTTGCATTACTTGTTTTCCAACACACACACACACACACACACACACACAGAGAGAGAGAGAGAGAGAGAGAGAGAGAGAGAGAGAGAGAGAGAGAGAGCGCTAAATACTTAAATACAGCCTGTTCAGTTTGTAAAGTGTTACATGTACATATGTTTTAGGGCAGACCATTTTGTTTTGGATGATCTATTTGATGTGGTCTTCCCTGGGTAAGATTATTTCTACCCAGTGCAATTTTTCTTTACTGCTGGTAGTTCTTTATGGTAGGTTGAGTCCTCCTGGACTTTCTCCTGTCCACATTACCTGGTCATTGTTGTACACCAGAAGGTGTCATGAATATTTAGGGTGGCCCTTTGAACCTCAATTATCCAGAATTAGAGTGGCTTGTTCAATCCTAAATGATGTGATCAAAAAATTCCTCACCAGTGTGTCCGGCTGCTTGGGTTTTAGTGGTTTCAGATGTAGTCAAGGTGATAATCGTGATGCTCCATCACAGGGGCCCACTCATTCTTAGACACTAAGCTTCCCATGCTTCAAGTATTTGGTGCTAATAATACATAGCTAATATTTTCCATGTAGCTGTAGCTCTGAGTATTTACTACACAGGAAGAAAATAACCTTTACAAATGTATTTTTAGAAGGCATTTACATTACTTACATTTGTTGTTCTATATTAAGTACAACTGAATATATATATGTATGTATATATACATATATATGTATGTATATGTATATATATATGTATGTATATATATGTATATATATGTATGTATATATATGTATATATACATACATATATGTATATATATATATGTATGTATATATATGTATATATACATACATATATATATATATCAATCGAAAACTGTTATTAAATCTCTAATATAATTTTTGGAAACAAGTAGTTTTATAGTAAGATCTGATATTTTAATAGTGGCACGAACATTTAAAATCAAATACAGGATGACATGGCTATGATTTCAAAATGATTAACCAGCTCTTCAATGTGATTAGCATGTTGTTTTCACATCTGATACTATTTGTCTGCGTCCTCAGTAATGGCATCAAGTGAGTGAGATAAAATAGCTTAGTTGAAATGTTTTTCAAGAAAAAACTTCCTGTCTCAAAAAACAAAAACAAAAAAAAAGAAAAAACTTAAAATGATCAAATTTGTATTGTGTACACATAGGAAGTAGTGCTGTTCCACCATCATAAAATGACTTGTTTAATGACTTTTCTTAGGTATACACTATAGGTATTAAGGTGGGTTAAATAAATAAGTATCTGTATCTGTAATACATGTTGTAATCTAATTTATATGTTTACAAATAATTTTTTGGCCTAAATCTATCTCTGGTGGCTGTTCTCTATTAAACCATTACCTAAAAATTTCAATTATAGTTCATCTAAAATTTTACATATCATATATGTACTATTTCATTTTCTATTGCTAAAACTTGTTCTTACTAAAACTAAGAGCAATATCTTACATTCTTAACTGGTAGTGAAAAATATGGTATGGTCAGTGCCTTTTGAATTAGCTTAGATATTTTCTTTTACTGTTTGAAGTGAAAGTCACACACAGTTTTTTTTTTTATTATTTATGATTGACGTTAAGGGATCATTATGTTTTCTAAAGGAGCAAAGTTTTTAATGCATATTTTAATATTAGAACTAATATACATTTATTATTTATAACAGTAACTGTGGCAATTGAGTCTGTGGAACATTTCAGTCAGAAATGACTTATTTTGCTACTTAAGAAACTTCAGTAGAAATGTACACTTTATAATAATGGGAATTGCCCTGAAAAGTGTAATTGAAAGGTTGTTAAAATAAATCAAAAAGATCACTTAGAAAAAAATAATTTGTGGGAAATATAAAGACTTGCTACATAAATAAATCAATTTTTAAAATCTTAAAATCAAATGCTATTTTTGGTGAAATTGTGTAAGGAAGCAATATAATGCATAATAATATAATTGTAGGAAAAATCATAAAAATTTTAGTTGTATTTATCATATGCTGAGAAGGCCTGTATGTATTTTCTTAGTGTCTCACATATCTGTTAATGAAAGACAGAACACATTAAGAAAAATTCATACAGTGTCAACTGGATCATCAAAATTGGTTAAATAGATTACCAGCAAATCTTCACAGAAACTAGTGAAAAAAAATGACTACATTTATCTTTAATTTTATTAGATTAATTTTCCTCACAACTATTATACTAATTACAAACTCATTTTGGAGCCATAATGTCAGACTTGAAACAAAGTGATGGATTTTTATAACTATCATTAATAAAGCAGCCTGAAGAGATAAATCTTGAACTAATTATCAATTTATTTATATGTCTGTATTCTGTCTTATGAAGAAACTTTAGAGTGACTTATAGACAGATTAAGGAAAGCATTTAGGTCTATTCGAATATTCAGATTATTTCTGAGACAATAAAATCAAGTTTTAAGATCAGGACTAGTGGTATGAATGCCAGAGTATGTCTGAATTGAATATATTTCCAAGTGCTAGCCAATGCATGTGCTCATGTGCTCTCTCTCTTCTCTCTCTCTCTCTCTCTCTCTCTCTCTCTCTCTCTCTCTCTCTCTCTTCTCTTGCTTCTCTCTCTTCTCTCTCTCTCTCTCTCTCTCTTCTCTTGCTTCTCTCTCTTCTCTCTCTCTCTCTCTCTCTCTCTCTCTCTCTCTCTCTCTCTCTCTCTCATTTCAAAGCAGCAGTTCCATGTTCATCAAACCTGAATAGGCAATTTTAGGACTATTGACACCAAAATCCAAATTATAAATGAGCATATGTATTCAGAATTTCATATTAAATGACACAATTAGAACACTCACCATCTTGTATTGTATAAAACTGCATAAGCCAAGCTGTGGTCCTTACTCTGATTCCTAAACTCCCTAGATCCTAAAACTTACAGCTTTTAGCCTGGGCTCTATAGCTTTATCTGTTCTCTATCCTTCTGCACTTCTCACTGCTTCTCTTCCTATTGCCAATGCCTGTGGGAAACCATTTTCAAGAATTTGAGCCTATGAAGGATTTAAAGCCTGTATGCTGGGAGGTTTGGAGATAAGGGCAAAGCTCCTGGATGATTGGCATCTTTGGAAGAAGTCACAGGGCAGATACGTTCAGTGTTTATGGAAAAATTAGGTTAATTTTAGGAGAAAGTCTTTTGCTTGCTTTCACGTAAGAACTTCTTGTTATGTATTTATTTTTTGTTTTTGTGAATAATACACACATTTAAATATTTTTCACATACGTGTTAATCTTTATACTGGACATATTATCCCAAATGCCTTTTTGCTCTAGTCTTTTATTTAGGTGCATCATGGGTATAAGACTGTTCCTGAGAAAGACTGATCTATGTCAACTGCCTGTTTCTCTTAGAATTCAAGAACAGTCCTGGTGAAATGTGTGCACAAATAGAACAGATTTACTGACATATTTTTTTAAATAATCTTCCTTTACATGTCCAAACAGTAAATATGGATAGTCTTCACATAGTCTTTGTTTCTAAGAGCCTGTGCTTTACACATCTTTAAAGTGATGTTTTAAGTATTTCCAGGTATTGATTTACCATTATACACTAAGGAAATGATATGTTATATCGGTATTTAATTATGTGAGGTTATTAAATTATTTGTAGCTAGAAAAGAGTTTATTTTGAGGCCAGAATTATGTGTTCAGCTCTCAACTGTACTTCTTTCTAATTCTGTTAGTTTGCATAATATAATTTGTAATTATATGTATATATAATACAGAATTATATTTTATATATTATATATTTATATATAATATAATTATATCATATAAATTATATAATATATTATGTATACATTATTTTTAACTTTTTTCTTTTAAAATAGTAATGGTACATTGCTTGTCTTTCAAAATACCTCATAAAATAATTATTAATAACATGTTTTTTCCATATTTATCTTCTGAATTTTAAGAGTATGTATTTATTCATTTAATTTGTAGAGATGGGTGTTTTTCCTGCATAGTTGTGCATATAACATGCACATAACAGATATCCAGAGAGGCTAGAAGACAACTTCAATTCAACTGGGATTGGAGTTATAGATAGTAGTCTTATACCATGTGGGTGGTATAAACTGAACACAAGTCCCCTTGAAGTATAGCCAGTGTTCCTAACTGCTGAGCCATATCTTCAACCAGAGATCTAATTTTCTTTTCTTTCCTGGCTTTCCAAATGAGATTGTATTTGTTTTAAATTTCTAAATATATTGCATATATAATATACAACTATGTTCATGTGTATAACAACAGGTGCATGTTTATAAAATTTTTTTGCCTAAGAAACACTTGCCATGAGAGAATGTCATTTTAAAATACGGTTATTCTTCTGATTTTCCCCATCATGATTATAATGTGAACTAGATGCCTAATATAATTTCTAAATCTTTTTTAATTATTATTTTCCACTTTTATTGATGACTTTTCCTCATACCATATACCCTGGTTATAGTTTAGCCTCACTCTACTCCTCCCAATTTCTTTCCATATCCTGACCCACCCAGATCCACTTTATTTTGTTCTCTCATAGAAGTAATCTGGCTTCTAAGAGATAACAGCAAAATATAACAAAATAAAATATAAGATAGAATAAAAACAATCATATTATAATTGGTTAAGGCAACAAACAGAAACAGTCCAAGAGAAGATACTACAATCAAAGAATCTCTCATCTACATACTTAAGATTTCCATAGAAATACTAAACTGAAATCACTAACTTACACAGAGGACCTTTTGCAGTCCCATGAAGGCCTTGTGTTTTTTGCTTCAACCTCTTTGCATTCATGTGAGCCTTGTTTAGCCAGTTTAGGGGGACTTGTTCTCCTAGTATTCTTTTAGTATTCTCCATCTCCTCTGATTCTTACAGGTTTTTCACTTCCTCTTCTGCTGGGACTCCTATGTTCTGAGAGGTGGGATCTGATGGAGGCATACCATTTAGAGATGAGTGTTCCAAGGTCTCTCTTTCCCAGCATAATGTCTCGCTGTGGGTCTATGTATTTTCTCTCATCTGCTTCATGGTAGAAGTAATCTATTTATTAAACTTATGGATAATTTCTGTAACACAAATTTCCATGATGGAAATATTAGTGAAAAGGCTTGGACATCGCTTTACATCAATAAACCTGACTTTTATGCAAGAAATATTCTTCCGTGCACTGGTAATGAATAAATATCCGATGGCACATCCTGAAACCCTCCATTTTATGGCATTTCCTGGCTGGATGTGCACACACATTAGTCTACAGCATTGAATACATGCCACAGACAACATTCTAAGAAGAATGGTGTGGCAAAGCACCATTATTGTTTTTTTATAGAAGTGTTTTAAAAAAAAAGGCAACTGATCTGAAAAGCTGATCCCACCAAAATGATCACCACTGAATCTGCAGCTCTGGAGTTTTGTGTTCTGCTTTCAGGCAAAAGAATCTCCTCTTGCCCATCAACTGCTTATTGTTCATAGGTGAGATGCATGATGGGTACTGTAGTTTCTGTGAACTTCATCAGTCTACCTTCAATATTGTAAGATTCAGTATATTTGGAGGAAACAGGAAGTGTTGTTAAAGTCACTGAGAACATAGACATCATTATGAAGATGCTTGTGTACACACTCAGTCTCAGCTTGGATATATGGTATGTATTACTGTCTAGTTTTATCTTTTTAACATTTAAAAAATATACTTCAATATTAGCTTTCCTCTCAAATTATTGTTTTGGCATTGGAAATCATGTTATCTAAAAACATGAGTCTGTGTTCTGTGTTTTATGTGTTCTTTAAGGTCTCATGGGCTGAAAGCTTGATTTCCATTGTGGGAATATGAAGGCCAGAAGATAGTGGTTGGAGCCTAGCTGATGTGGACAGTAATAGTCACTGGGAGTACTTCCCTCAGATGAACTCCAGGTACTTATTATAGGTCCTTAGTACTTAGGAGAATACGTTGTTAATAAAAAAAATTATTCACAAGAGGTAATTTTTTCCAATATGCTTAAAAATATTCCAGAGGACCACTGCAGAATGTATCCTGGGCACACTTTGTCATAATGGCAAAAACAAAACTTAAAAAAAGCTCCAAATAGATATCACATGAAACTCTCCATTTTAGCACAGGAGAGATTTTTCTTGAGAAGTGATAGAAAAAAAGAAAAGAAAATCATAAAAGGGAGGAAAACTTAAAGCTGCCCCATGGATAATATCATTCAAGTTTCCCAAGGTTCATATATCAATATTAAAATTTTAATCTCCCTCCCTCTCTATCTCCCTCTCCCTTCCCTCCCCTCCTCCTCTCTCTGTCTCTGTCTCTCTCTCTCTCTGTCTCTCTCTCTCTCTGTCTCTCTCTCTCTCTCTCTCTCTCTCTCTCTCTCTCTCTCTCTCTCTCTCTCTCTCTCTCTCTCTCTCAATCATTCATTCCTTGCAATGATTTGTACTATAAAGTCAGAATTTATATAGTTTCTTCTTCCTTGGAACATAACTATAGAAAATGTTTTAATAAATTATTAAGATTACCAAAACTTAGGAAAAGAGAGGGAGGGAGGGAAGGAAGGGGGAAGAGGAGAGGAAGGAGAGATGAGGAATGGAAAGGGAAAGGGGAAGGGGTATGGGAAGTAACAGGAGAAGAGACAGGAACAGGGAGACAATGAATGAACTTTTTGGTTTTTCTGATGCTTCTTCTAATCAGTCTAACCTTTAGGGAATGAGAGTAGCAGCCTGTGGCCCTGAAGAGCTGTGGCATCCTTTGGAGAGAATCCCACACTTGCACTTTGCTGTATCTGCCCTTAAATGCCTTCTGTTTCCAATTCAATGCCACTGTGCTCCTCATAAACTAACAAATAGTAAATTCTCTGCTTTACTTTTCCTTAAGTGCCAAATTGTAATTGATAAAAGGGAAATTCATAAATGAAAGTGGGCTTTTCATGGTCAACACAATTGGAGCAAAAAACAATGTAACAAAAAACTGCTAAAAATGATAAGCAAAAATATTCAATTATAATAAGAAAGCAAGGAGACATATTTGAAAGCAAAATTTGTCAGTTATTGCTCTACAGATACAGAAAGATATTCGTACATTTAACAACAGCAATACAACACACACACACACACACACAAACATACACATACATAACAAACAAACAAACAAACAAACAAACAAACAAACTTTCTATTTTTTATGTTGTTTTCCCAGGTCTATGTTATAAGGATTAGAGAGGTGCCAGGTTTTGTATTTTTAAGACTAAGCCTTATAGGTTATAAAAAAGTAAGTTACAGCCAGACTACTTACAGAAATATGTGGGTGAAAGTTCCTTTTATAGGTTGGCAGGTGGTAAATTGTGTGGGCAGAAGCTTGGCTGTATTTAATTTTCTTTCTGGGAGTTTGCTGTTGCAGTGACCTCTGATACATGCTATTCTTGCTACTCTCAGGAACCAATTATTACTAATCAAAAACTTCCTTCAAAACTGCCTGTATAATATTGGGTTGTCACAAACATTTGAGAAGTCATTTGTGTAATATTGTCTCTATTATTTCATGACATGTAAATACAGGTGATCATTTTTCTCTCATATTTACACTAACATTGCATTATTCTGTATACATAATGGGAACTTTCTTCAGCAAAATAAATTGGAAAGAATTATGAAATTAGGTATAATGTTTCTGCATCAGTAGTAGATTTTAGGGAACTTGTCCCTTGTTTTTCATTTGCATTCACAAGGACATTTCAGTGAATTGAATCTGACATTTAACAATAAATACTTGTCATTATGGAACCTTTTCTCTTTCTTCATTTCCATTCACAAAAATGTTTCAGTGAATGAATGTGACACAACAGTAAATACTAATTGTTACTACTTTCTATCTTGGCAAAGTAGTTGACTAATAACTTGATATTTAATGTCAATTAAATAGTATAGTTCTCTATTTAAAAGCAAGTGCATTTGTATGTGAAATGTAGGGGTTAAAGATAATAAATTTTTCTTGAGATTGTGGGAAAACAAACATGTAACTTAGACAATTACTATATGTTTTTTTCCAAACTGTTTAGAGGTACAGGGTCACAAGGATGACTTTTTGTGATTATTACTAGGTTAATTATGAAAATAATGTTCTCAGTCATATTTACATAACACATTGATACACAGATGATTGTAGGGAACAAAATTAATTTAAAAAAAAAATAGAGTGACCCTGAATGGTTGAGGTAAATGGTTTATATAAATGACATAATACTTGACTCTATTTGAGACTGAGAATGTTAGTGATGTTCTCAGCTGTACACTTCATAAGGAGGAGAAATGGAAAGGAAGTCTACCAGTATCACTCTGGACATGGTTCTTCTTAAGCATCAGTTGAAAGGCAGAAAGCTGTTATGCTGTTTTTCTTGGTACTAAGTTATACATGTAAAATGTATGTACTTCTGAAATTAATGCTTCTTTATTGTCTTTCTGACAATCACTATGTTGAGGAGTGTTGGATTACTGTAATCAAATTTATAAGCTAATCTAAAACTTTAGTAAGTAAAATAAGGATCAAGTGATTTTACTCACTATTTTATCTATTCTTTTAAATCAAGCATTATCATAGGCCTATGATTGTATTTGAGATTCAGTTGAAACAGAAATATGTTTCTTTAATTTTTATTAAACAAATGAAGAAATAATTAATTGAGCTAAATTTATATATCACGTTAATACCAATGGATCGACAAATATTACAATGTTCTGAATTTACAGATACTTGATATATGAATGTGTGTTATTTTACTGAGTCAACCCAGATTTAAAATATAGTTACTCTATAATAAAAATATGTTTATGTTAATCATTCATAGACCATGGCAATATGATAAACATATCTTTTACATGTTAAGAGAATGGGGATTTTCTTGAACCTCACAACCAGAGTTAATAATCCATCTTGAGGTCACTTAAGATCTAGAACTGCTATCCTACCATATACTAAGTCAGTTTGTTTAACCAGCACTCAGGAGTATAATGGAACAACCACTCTTACTTTGTATTTCCCATGTAATCAGCATTTACAACATAAGCTGATGCATAGGTCTAAATGTAGATGAAGTCATTATTTACTCTTGCTTTATTGACCAAAGAGAAGGCACGTGTATCTATAGGTATATTATGATAATAATTTTTTGGAAACAGAACATAGACGGAAATAATCATTATTAGGTGAATATCCACCATCAGTGTTGGAAAAAGCATACAGATATTTATTGATATAATTTATTGACATAAAACTATGCTTACAATATTGTTTGTCATGCGTGTCAGATAGTCAGTTGGAGCCAGTTACTTCATCTCCTGTGAAACTGTTGCAGATTTCTGTAAAGTATATGTCCTTTATCTATGCACATGTACACACACAGAAACACACACACACACACACACACACACACGGCTTATTATGACTTTATTGGTGTGTTAAAAAGTAGGGCCGATAAAACAACAACAACAAACCATGTGCCATTCATCCTTCTTTCAATTCTGGTTTCTTATGTTTATTATGATGATCTCCAGATATATCTCTTCTCCAGACAGTGACATAACTTCCAGCTAATTTTAGCAAATGAAAATTGCTTGTAACTATTATTTAGTGCTAGTAGTAGGACATGTTTCTTTGTTTTAGATCCTCTGTTGTTTTCTTCTTACCTTTACACTCTTATTTTCTGAGGACATTCATATTTTGAATCAATACATATTTAATAACACACATTATACAAGCCATGTTTGCTGAATTGAGTATAATTTTCTGAGGAAAATATTGTATTGCTATTTTGGTTAGGAGGCTGTGTGGGAAAGCATATTTACTATCCTTCCTTTAACATTGATTGAAAATGTTGGAACAAATAAATCTTACACCGCAGACTGGGCACAGTGGTTTTCTGACATATAAATTCTGAAATATATTTATAAAAATTAACAATTAAAAATATTCTATTTTTCTTTATTACCCTGGATTTCTCTCTTGGCCAGTCTCAAAAACAGGCCTACATAGTTTCCGTCTATTCTAATATAATAAATCTCAAAACTTGATATAACATGATATTAGATTATGTATTACTGATTTACATTGCATAGTTATTTAAACATTACTGACTTACCTCTTTTACTTGAACAACATAATTTTTATTGGCATTTTAGTTACAGCAAACCTTAGAGGAATCACATTTTCCAAAAAAATTTAACAGCAATGAAAAAGATTCATCTTAATTTTAAGAAACTTGAAAACAATCCAAAATATTTTTAATGGGTGATCAACACAGCTAGATACATATTACAAAACATCATAGTATTAATAGTAGATGGAGAATGGAATCTTGAATATAAGATTTGGCTAAAAGTTCATTATCACACTATAGTTATTGGCCCATGATACACATCATGGATTGCTATAGCAGCAATAGCACTGTCTTTTTCCCCTCATTTTATTACTTCTTGAGAATACTGTATGATTAGTCTTAGTTCTACTGATGTTGCAAAGATCACAAGAGGGAAAAAATTTGGGGGGGGGAAAGAAAAAGGTGTATTTCAGTTTATAATTGAAGTCTTTCTGAAGTGAAGGCAGGGCCTCAAGACATGTCACTAGAGGCAGAACCTGAAGCAGTCTAGGGTACAGAGGAATGCTACTTCCTGGCTTGTTCTCCATGACTTGCTCATCCGTGATTTCCTCTTTATCCCGTATCATATTCCTAATGATAGTGTCCAAAAGAGTGATCCAGGTACTTCCACATCAGTCATTAATCAAGAGCATTTCCCACATCCTTGCCTACAAACCAATCTGATGGGATCATTCTCTGAATTAAGTTTCTATTTTATTCTGGTCATTATACCTTGTGTAACACTGACAAATCAAAGCAACACAATATATTTTTATTCTTTTTTCTTGGGGGTCATGGTATAGCAGTGGTCAGGAGCTCAGTGTAGGTACTATCTGGTTTCAAGGTGACAAACCCCAGGTATGTGAGGTGCTCAACCAAGCAGCTCTAGAGCCAGTACCACAGCAAGACACCCCTAAGACCAGTCCCAGTCATGGATCAAAACAATGTCATGTTCTGCCTCCTAAAAGACCCAGTCCTCTTAGGGCTGCCATCAGGAGTACCAGGGATGTCCATGCCATCAGAATAGAACAACAGACTTATGGTTTCCCAACAATGGATTACAGCAGCCTATTGAGAGGCAGGAGCCACACCCAGCCTGAAACCTGGGGAAGAGAGTGAAGAAGATACCTGAGAACAATGTAAATTGGATTTGGAACTTCTGTGGAATTTTCTTACAAATATTTTCTAGCTTAGAAATTAGTTCGTTAATTTAATAAAATTTTTATTAGTAATAATAGCAAAAGAATATTTCTATAAATAAATACTCTTCTTCAGATAGCTTAAATAATTATTATTTTGAAAGTAAATATGATTTAAGTATACCATAAATAATGTAAATGTGTAAAATGAAATGAATTATTAATGTATTTATTCCAGCTATATATGCATTAAATATGTTGGTAGCTACAACATGGTACATAAAAGAAGGCATTTGTGAATTTTAATCCTATTTCATAAAAAGTTCAAGTGTTGTTATATTTCTTATAAAATGTCCCTCTATGTTGTTCTGATGCATTAAATCAACATCCACTTGTATCCATCCTGACCTGGAAACAGGTGAGCATATATATTAGTAGCATTTGAGGTACATCCCCTAGTCACAAGGTCTTGTGCATCAGGTTTTATTCTTATGTGCATATAACTAAATACATAACAGAAGAAAAAAGAAAAAAATTAAGTGTACTTGTTTTCTTATAAAATAGAAATTATAGAAGTGATTAACATTGTAGATTTATGCGGTTTAATTTTGTTACATTTAAATTAACAATACTGACAGCCAAAAGCACGAAAAATCCAGAAAATAAATTCATGCCAGTATATCATATTTTCATGTCAAATTAGGTAAAAAGTTATGAGTAGCTTTATATTCATAACAAAGGCTGCCCTCAAAATCAATATATAACATTTCTTTAAGTGCTTCTCAGCCATTCAAAATTTCTAAGTTGAGAAGTCTTTGTTTAGCTATTGCACCCCATTTTAAAAATAGGGTTATTTGCTTTTCTGGAATCTAACTTCTTGAGTTCTTTGTATATGTTGCATATTAGCCATCTAACTGATGTAGGGTTGGTAAAGATCTTTTCCAATCTGTGGGTTGCTGTTTTGTTTCATTGACAGTGTCCTTTGCCTTATACATTGTCTTTTGGGTGGCTTACTGTGATCCAATCTTTCAGGGTCTCCTGTTTTATTCTTTAATCTGGGCTCCAGGTTTCTGCCACTTCTCAGTCTCTTCAGTCTCTCTAGGCATCCAGGTGAACTTGAAGAACTGATACTATCTCTGGAGATAATCCTGGGTGAATTTCTTCTTTGGGACTATGAGATGTCTCCTGTCTTTTGCAATATTTCTCTCAGATATTCTCTGCTTACTGCAATGTTGGTGGGCTTTTCTTTTCTCTAATCACATTCGGCTCCAGGTATAAAATCAACTTTTATTCTTCAGATGTAAATGCTGTCTTGGAGGTTTACTGCTGAATGGGTAAACTCATTCTAAACTCTTGCTGGCTGGTTCAATTTAGCTCTTTTGGATCAAAACTCCTCTTAAGCTGACTGACCAAAGCTGGCTTCTACCAGCTTCTCAATGAATTGTTCTGCTTGGAAAACCTGCCTCTGAATTCCACAAACTGAACTCCTCTGAACTGAAGTTCTCCAAACTGAGAACCTCTGCATTTAAGTGAACTGCAAGGAACTGACTTGCCTCTCTCTCCCTCACTTAACCATAAGTAGTCTCCTTTTCCTATCTTTTCTCATAAAAGTTTGGCATAAACTATTTCTGACCCACTCTCTCAAGTCTTCCTCTGATGTGTCAAATTGTCTTCCCCTCAATTATATGTCTCGTTTAAACATGTGTGTCTCCTTCTACAAACTAACTTTACCTCCATTGTTTGGGGTTAAATATGAGTACTAAGGACATGTTGTCTGTATTCTAGCCAGAGTGATCCAGCTGGATCACATAAACCTACAAAGTCTTTGGATCTGATCCTTTGCCAGAATAGTCATGTTGCTGTATTAAAATTCCTCTACATACCACAAATGTATGAGAAGATGTCTTAATGTTAGAAACTGCCTGCCTCTTAGTTTCTACATCCTTTCATTTTACGTAACTATTTCTTCAATAACTAGCTACATTTTAAAGTCAAGTGAATTGCTAGAACTCTCAAGCACTATACTCATAAAAATGTAGCCACTTTTCTATATCAATGCATTGAAACACCTCCATGGATGCTGAAATGTGTAATGCTCATGTCATTACATGCCAGGCCTGTAAACATAAACATATGCTTGTAATCCTGTCACTAGGACCATCACTAAAGACAAGGTAGGATGACAAGTTTGAGGCCAGCATAACATTGTCTCAAAATTTCAGAGTGTAAGGATTAAATTGGTAGTAAAACACTTAATTGCCCAAAATTGTACATGGCTTGGCTTTGATCTCTATCGCTACAAAAGAAATAAAAAGAAGCATTTACAAATATGATTTCAGTTATTCCCTTATAAATTTTAATATTAGATATTAATATTGATTATCCAAGTTCTGTGAAAATATTACTCAGTGTATTTTTTAAAAATGACAAAAATCAGTTTCAGTATTTAATACAGAGAGACTAGTAGGATGTATATTCATAGTCTGTCAGTATTGTTATCCAGATAAAATTTGTGCACACAGTGTGCTGACTGTGCCTTCTAAAACTTGAAAGTGTAATGACATACTACTTTTGCATCTTGCAAAGACACATGATTTCAGACATTTTGTAAGAGAATCTCTACCCTGAATATACTAACATAATTTTGTGGAGAATTTAATTTAACCTGTAAAATATTTTATATTTCTATCCAGGCAAATACACATTAGTGCTATTTTCCAAGTTAATTCATGTCATCAATGGCAGGAATAATTAACCCACAGAGAATCCTAGCATACTGGTTTCCGACAAGTCCAGTGACAGACAACCTTGAAAAGTGCTGTCTATCAAACAGCCTGAGGACAGAATGACCTGACCTTTACTCATCATCATGTATTTTCTTACTCACAACATATCTTCATATTTGCTAAATGTGGTCATCCTGTTTAAGGGCAAATTTTACTAAAAATTTCATCCCTAATTTATTGCAGTGTCTTTATGCATAGAAAAATAAGAAACCAAACATTTAATTATAGAAATATAGAATTAGGCCAGATATGATATAATAATCATGATTCAATTTCTTTCTCTTAATGTGATACTGAATATTTACATGATACCAACTTCAACTGAGTAATAGCATTATAGTATCTTATTTTATATATAACTAAGTAATAACATTATATAGTATCTTATTTTATATATAAATTAATACTTTAATTGATTATTACAGTTTTGTTATATATATTTTTATTAGTGTTGGTCAGACCTCTATAGGTATAATTTGAAACATTCTCTTTGCTTTTTCATAATTCTCACAACATAGAGACTATGCATCCTAGGATATCATGCTTGTTTATATGTTTATTGATACTATTTTACCAAGGACGTTCCTAATTTTTACTATTAGCCTAGAAAGATGGAGCCTTCTAATGAATTAGAAGAATAACGTTTATCCTGGAATAAACTTAGGAGAAAAACTGCTGTGTAGGAGAGCAATGCATGCCTTCTTCCTGAGTAAGGATTATCCCAAATCTCTAGGTCAGCTTCACTTTCATAGACACTTAGTATCCTGGGCATGACTGACTTCTGTCAACAATGAATACTGAGAAAGGTCGCTTGAGATAATCCTCTATTACATTTAATTCAGGCTTAGACTGAAAATTTAGTTTCCAACAGCTACGGAACATTTTTTCTCCCTCAAATAAACCATAAGCTTTTGAGATTTAGGGTCCGTGATTAAGAAAAGCTTACCTGATCAACTCCTGAGAAAGCATTGACCTCTGAACATTCATGCAATTTAATGAGAGCAGCAATATACAATTACTGATCAATCCTACCTTTAAGGCAGTGTTTGGGTTATAACCAGGTTCTTCGACTCTGTAGTGTTATCTTGGTGATGGGAGGAGCTGTTTCCTATCTGTATAATCATCTTGATCTTAGTTTATTTGCAAGAGACTAATTTCAAGGTAGCTAGAGTAACAATATCAATCATAGATGAATTAAGCAACTTGGATATAAAACAGTATGAACCAAGTTCACGTTGCCTCTCAGAAATCCTGTTAAAATATTAAAATATTCATAAAAGTAAAATAATCTCAAAATAGGAATCAATTTAATGTGTGTGACTCAACAGGAAGATGAAATCAGATAAATCTTATTTCAGACTAAGGACTGTTACAAGAACAGTAACATTTTTGTTCATTTCAAAAATAATGAACAGATGCATTCTCCTAAAGATACAAGTTTAAACATTGACAGAACATCAAATTTCATGAAATAAATATGGAACTGGAATGAAAAAGTAAATGCACAATGTTGTCGAAGAGTTCCGAATCCTTCTTTTAGTAGTTAATACAGGAAACAGACAGTATAACAGTAAAGTGGGATGATTATCAACTTTAATCATCCAACGCCTTACTCAGCAACAGAAAATATTTCACTATTTACATTATCCCTAGGGAATCAAATTTGAGATGGAGACTAGATAACACTTCTCACTGAATGAGTTCTATCACCAAAATTAGAAGAGGGGAAAGTAAAATTTCCTTGTTTCCTCAGTATAGGAGGAATATACAGGTAATAAAATGGTTTGAATTTTAGACATTAAGCTTATGTAATATTAACAAATAGTGACTATAAGTTCATTGATATAAAGTAGTAGTAGAACAAAATAACAAGACACAAAGCCTTCTCATTTTCAATAATTTATCATACAAAACTAATAAACTTGCTTTTGGAAAACTAATGACATTATGATAATTTAGGTTTAATGCACTACTTAGATTGTAAAAAAAGTAATCCCAGTATAATGTTCCTGGTCATGTAAGAAAAAATTCGTGAAAGGATGTGAGGCAGAATGTTAACATCGGGTTGACCACAGGTGCTTTTATTTTCATTGTATTTTTTGTACAGTTCGGAATAAGATTATGATTCATTTGCAGCAAAAATAAACTTTCATATTCAATTGTGGGGAATATGTTTTTGATTAAATAATAGGACAGTGCACTGATAAGTTCTAATTGAACAAAGGTGCACTTACTTGAATCAAGTGCTTTGTTTTCCTCTTGCCTAGGTGATGTAGAGCTTACGTAAACTGCATTACCTCTCCCAATGCAGCACTTGTTAGATGTGACACTAGGAGAAGCTGCGTGCCAATTAAGCATCGTTGGCTCTGAATTTAGATCTGATTTTCTTGAGTATTCAATTTTTGCTTCAGGTACTTTCATATAAAAACTTCATTTGACCATTAACTGCTCGAGTGGCTTATAAAGTCTAACTCTCTAATTACAGAGGAAAGCAACATGTGTTGACAGCTATGCTATTTTGAGAGTGTGACATCCTTGGGTGCCCACCACATTCTGACATTCAAGCTGCAATACTTAGAATAACATGTTCTCTGTATTTAAATCACAGGAGACAAAATAATTTTATATATGTATATATATATAATTCTTTTTATATACATATATATGTATATATATATGTGTATATACATGACTATATATGTTTTTTATTTCTCCACTATAAATCATTTATCTATATCTATTATATATCTATATATCTTTTTAAAGATATATGTATAGATAGTTACACACAAACACACACACACATGTTGGTGAAAGTCCCATGTGCACCTACACCTGAGAATCAACAATTTTTATGATGCAAACTGTATTTTATTTTATTACTAATAAATTTCTGGCCTCCTGAATGAAGTCAAATATATTAGAGATATATTTCTATGTCTTTAACAGATTTCTAATTTGTTTAATGGAGTTTTGGAAAGTAAAAAGTACTTTGACTAATTTAGTGAAAATAAAATCTGACAAAAGATATATTTAGATCACTTTCATGATACATACATGCATTAATTTTTATAAATTAATTAAAATGTCACTTTATACTTTATAATAATTTTCAAGTTTTTTCAAACAACAAAATCTGCTTAACTTTAAAATAAATATTTTTCCTTGATCCAATGAGTTTTTAAATTGTTTAAGAAATCATCATTTTTAATTTTTGGAGACTTTGCATTTATAGTGACATGTATTTTAATTTTCATAATACTCTTGGAAAATAGATAAAATATTATTCTGTGTTAAGTAATCAACTTAACTCCTTCAGTAGCCAAGTTAAATGTTGGGTAATGTAATATCCCCCAAATATTTCTGAATAATCACTGTTTATCATGTCAAAAATGTCGTGGGGTTGTGCTGCAGTGACTTATGTAAGCTTTCCATTGTTGTGAAGAGATAGCACGATCAGGGTGATTGTTATAAAGTAAAATGTTTAATTGATGTTGGCTTACAGGTTCAGAGATTTAGTCTGTTATCATCATAACAGTAAACATAGCAGCATTATGCAACACGGTGCTGGAGAAGGACCCAAGCGTTCTCCATCTGAATCCGCAGGCATCAGAAAGATAGAGTGAGTCTCTGGGCCTGGCTGGTGCTTCAGAATCATCAAAGCCCACTCCTATAGAGACACACTTCCTCTAAAGTGGCCACCCACACTTTCAGGTTCAGAGGTTTAGTCCACTATGGTGAGAAGAATGGCGTTGTGTAGGAAGATACGGTGCAGAAAAAGTAGCCACGATTTTTGCATATTTATATTCAGGCAGCAGGAAAAGAGAATGGTTTTTGGTTGAACATTTGAAATCACAAAGCCCAACACTAGTGACACACTTTCTCCAGCAAGGCTACACCCACTCCGACAATGCCAAACTTCCTAAGAGTGCTACTCTCTATGAGCCTATGCAGGGGCATTTTCAATCAGTGTCACAAGTAGTTTGATGTTTATAGGATAAAGTAGATTTCATTTCATCATGTTCTCATAGTAATCAAATCATATTTGTCCTTAATATGTATTATAATTTATACTTGTATACTTTCAAATAAGTCAGTCATTTTTAAAATTAGATTTTTTTCCTCCTCTTTATGCTCTGACTCATGTAACTCAAGACTTCAATTTATAGTTTTCTTTTATTTATGCGTCACATGATATGCTAGCTAGGTTGTTTGTCAGCTTGACAGAAGCTAAAGGCATTTGGAAAGTAAGAATCTCAGTTGTAAAAATTGCCCATACCAGACCAGCTTGCAGACAAGGCTTTAAGAACTGTCTTGATTAGTGATTGATAGGGGTGAGCGCATTCTGTGAGGGATGGTTTTGAGTTCTATAACAAAGTAGGAGAACCTAGCTCATAAGCACTTTACCTCCATGCTTTCTGATTCATTTACTGCTTCCAGGGCTATGATAAACACTTCCCTTGATCTTCATGTCTTATCACATCCATAAAGATCCTAGGCAGCATACACAGGTTGGCCGGAGGCCCTGGCACATATGTAGCAGAGAACTGCCTGGTCTGGCCTCAGTGGAAGAAGATGTACCTGAGGCCCCAGGGAAGGAGGAAGCCTGTTAGGCACACTTTCTGAGGCAAGAGGGAGGAGGAATGGGATGAGGAACTGCGGGAAGGGAGGCCAGGATAGGGGGCAATGGCTGCAATGTGAGTAAATAAAATATTAAAAAAATATATTCTAAGACATCTGGTTCATACCTCTTTCATTCATGGTACACAGGACATGTAAATTTCTTCAAAATGGAATCATCGACACAGCTACAAAACTACCACCGTCATTAGAAGACATTTGCTCTTTCATTTGTATGATTCATGTTTGAATGGCTTGTATATCCCTTTATCCTCACACAGAATGCTTTTCAAAATAAAATTTTAATTTAAATGTGAAGATAACTGAAATTGGATTGAAGTCTATACTAACCTTCCTGTCTTTAAATCTGTGGTTTGAAGATATTCTTTGAATTGTTTTTTCTTCTGGGTGTCCATGGCTACTTGTTTCTGTATCCAGCCATGTTACAGCTTAAGGGAATCTTAGCAGAACTTAGGGATGGCAAGGGCACATGTATTACAGAAACAAAATAGATATGTTTTGTACAATTTTGTTGCTTCAAAGGAGTAATACATTGCATACCGTTATCATCCAGGACAATGAATTCATCAACACACTGATACATAAGCAAGCATGACTGAAATAAAACAAACAAAACACAGCTAGCTTAAGTTTTGAAGACTTTTAATAATGAAACATATTATTGAAAAAATAAAATATCTACTCTCAATGACTAATTATTATGAACGATAGGAAATGTGATGGTTTATATATGCTTGGCCCTAGAAGTGGCACTATTGGGAGGTGTGGCTTTGTTGGAGCAGGTGTATCACTGTGGGCAAGGGCTTTAATACCCTAGTCATAGCTTCCTGGAATTCAGTCTTCTCTAGTGGCCTTCAGAGGAAGATGTAGAACTCTCAGCTTCTTCTGCACCATGCCTGCCTGGATGCTGCTATGTTCCTGCCTTGATGATAATGAACTACACCTTTGAAAGTGTAAGCCAGTCCCAATTAAATGTTGTCCTTATAAGAGTTGCTTTGGTCATGGTGTCTGTTCAGAGAAGTAAACCACTAACTAAGACAGGAAGCAAATGTACCTTCTACAATGGTGAAGTGCAAAGACAGATGAAAGGGGTCCATATTCATATTATAAAATGAGTCATTGTCTCATCTGCCTGTCAAATTTGGATTGCCCCTTTTCTTATTAATTGAAATAGTATTATACTGTGTTTCTCCCTCCATTGCTTCCCAAGTATTTCTTTCCAAACCAATTCCACAGCCCCCCTCAATTTGGTAGTATCTTTTTTGATTAATATATATATATATTAATCAAAATAATATAATAATATATATTATATATATATAATATATATATAATCAAAATAATAAATAATATATTTGATTATAATATATATGATTATATATATTATAATCAAAATAATATAATAATAATATATATATATTACCCAAACATATCCTGCTAAATTGAATTTGTTGCTTATAGGTATCTGTTTTAAAAACTGACCACTCTACATTGGATGGCCAGTAATCTATCTAATTGTAATTAAGGTCTACTCAAGATAGAGAAATTATTTGTGATCCTAGAGAACTACCCTGCTTCTTATAGTTACTGAGGTCAAGAATCTTAGAAAGGAATCTACTGATACTACTTTGCTAGATTAACATAAGTCCTTATTACATTCTAAATCTTATCCTTGTACCCAGAGAATTGTATAGCTCCCACCTCCCATCAAAGAAGCCTCTTGTGGAGACTATGACAGAATACTACAGCTGGATACAGTTCAGGGACTAATGGATACTGAGGGAATACCTTCGTGGATATATATTAAGTGACAGCTCCTGCATATACTGCTCAAGGAACATCTTGGAAGTAGAGGTGGAAAGTTCTGAGCCAGCACACCAAATCTGAGAGCATGACAACAACAAGGTGAGTTATAAAGAATAACAAAATCCCCCAAATCCAGTGCTATTCAAATTTAACTCGTTAAATTATGAGAGAACTTATGTACAAAAAATCATTTCTTCATCCTTTCATTAGCCATGGGACTTAGACTATACATAGTAAAGCATTAATTATTTATGGACCCTAGCAAAACTTATAAAACTTGGCTTCTTTATTATGCTAAAATTCTACCTAAGGAAATGAAAACTAATAAACTTCAAATGTAATGAAGCTTTTTTCATTAGGCTTACATTAATCAAAGAAAAGTAAAATGAAATTTAAAGGCACTCTATCATTGTTTGCTAAAACAATAAAACTTTGCTCTAAATTAATTCCATTCTGTTGGGATGTAATTACAAAAGTTTCTAACTCTTAAAGTATTATGAGGGAGAGAGAGAGAGAGACTTTATAAATATTCTGAAATTATAATCTGGTGGGTATAAAGTAATGAACATTGAAAGTAACCTTCAGTACCAGGACACTCTAATCCTGTTATATATCAGTTACACATTGTTATCAAATAATATTATGTGTGGAACAAATAATCTTTACTTGCAATTTCATATAAGTAGAGTGACTATGATCATTATTTGAAAGATCAGAGACAAAACTATTGTGGTTCCAGATTTAGATTTATTTTTATTTCTCTAATAGCAGTGATTTTTGTTATGTCGAAGAAGGTGGTGTTGATGGGACAACTGGAAATACCAGTGGATTCTAACATTGAATTCAGTGTCATGTTTTCTCAGCCTAATTTACATACACTTCAAAAGATTGTATTAGCAACACAGATTTAATGCAAGTTGAATCATATGAGATTTGGATGTATTTTAAATAAATTAATTAATTTAAAAAATATATATTAAAAGGGAGGCCATGATCCTGGACTAAGTAGAGAGTTGCTTTCAGAATTCCAAACTCAGAATCTTCCCATGGGTCAAATATTTTTCTCTCACTTCTTCAGGAATGAGAGGGATGCATGTTTATACAAGCAGCTCACTTTAGTGTTTCTTCTGTCATATTGACATCAAATACACAGCAGAGACAACTATGTCTCAGAATTATTATTGTGAGATGGGAATTATGATACAAGTGAATCAGTGATACTATCATTGTGCAAAAGTGAATCTCATGTACAACAAGTGATGTACATTCAGATAATTATTAATTAATTTTATTGTTACAAACAACACATTTGATTTTATATCCAATTTTAAATGACTTCTTTATATACTTGGATCATGGTATCATGTATCTTTAAATTTCTTATTACTTTGCAGTTTTCTGGGAAATATAGTTTCATGGAAATATGTTACTAACCATTATTAAATATTGATTCCATACTAACAAATCAAAATTTGTTATTAAACATATGTACTTAAAAAAAGTGATAGTTCAATATATTCTTCCTGGTAAAAAGATAATTGGACAATAATAACAGACTGCACTAAGAGGTGCATGTGGAGTACTAGACACATACAGAATTTGGTTGTAACAAAGAAATAATTTTATATATAATGATTTTCTCAAAACAAAGATCATTGGTCACAAGTCCTCTCACAAACAATCACAGTATTTCATAGGCAAAGCCAGTGTTCTAGGAATGGTGCAGATTTTGAGAAATAACTTGCACACTTCATGTCATAGGCTGAACTTTTGCAGAGCTCCACATTCCTTCTTTCCTAGACTTCTGAGTACTTACTGGATTTTTGAGTAAGTAACTCTGTTGCATTAAGAGGGGGGAATATTTTTTGAGAGTGAGCCTAGCCTTTAATGACTTTGCCATCTTTCCAGCCAATATGGAAGGACAAATACTCATGGTCATTTGAGGGGTCATATGGAAACCCAGTGCCAGAGCATGGTTCAGGAATGGACTTGCGTGAGAATATGAGTGCTTGGAAGAAAACCCCAAGGAAACAGTGCAAGGTTCTTGTGACCTCAGTTTCATCACCACTGAATTGTGCTTAGGATATGTTTACTGAGTGTGTGTGTGTGTTCCTTTTATATATGGTGGATAGGAGTGACTTTACTTCAGATTATTCATTGCAAATGGATATTGTTATCTTTTTAAATACCTCAATAGAAAACCATGCTTTTATCATATGTAGCTTGTCCTGGTGATTGTGCACTTTGCTCATGAGATTGTCCTTACTTCCCAGAGTAAAAAATAACTGATTCTCTGAACATTGACTGTTGCTGAGACTTTAGTCAGCCTCCATTTTAGGCTCCATTCTCCCAGGTTCCATTGCCAACTGCAATGGTAAACAACTGCTACTGTAGACATTTCTTAAAATAGACAAATATATGAAAGAAATTTAAATGGAATATCCAAATATTCAATTGATGAATTAAAATTTAATTTTTACTTGTTATATTTGCATCAGAAAATATTCCTTTCTTCATTTTGAACATACAAGTCATATTTATATAAACTCTTAGTTCCTTATGTTCTGGATGTAATTGAAGTTAAAGTTATTCAGAAGGACTGTCATTTTATTTATGTTAAGTAACACATTAATGGACTAAATATCTCTCGCGCGTGTGTGTGTGTATGTGTTGTGTGTTTGTGAGAGAAAAATATACTAAGTATATCTACTTATTGAGCTATATATTTATAATAGTAAAATAATAGAAGCGAACTAACCTTTCACCATATCAACAAGTCTCTTATTAAAGGAGAAATTATGACAAAACTATTTGGGATCCAGTAGTAGGTACTCATGGCATCCTTAACCCATAATAGCAAGCTGCAATTATATTTAATGTACGTACTTATGTCCCACTTTACAATTATTGACAACTTAATGTATATAAAGGACTATTTCAATCCATAGAATTACTAATGTTTACTTAACCATAATATTTATTTTTTATTATTCAAAGGCAATTTAAGATCAACAAAAGAAGTATTGGACATATATTCTGAAGACTTTAAAATTTAAGCTCTCATTTCTCTTTAAAGCACAAGCAATAAAGATAATTTCTATATTTGAAGCCATACTCAGTCCAACATGAGCTTCAAATTTGTACAGAGCTGACCCCAGGTAATGATGTTGTTAACAACAGCTTCATGCTTTATGGGATTTGGAGAAAGAAGAAAAGGTAGATCGATCTGATTTCATCAGATCTGGTGCCCTGTAGGTTTCTTTGAATGGAGTTCTTTGTCCCAGTATAGGGAAGAAAGTGGAAAAGGAAAGGGAAAAAAAGAAACCCTGCCTGTCCCTTGTAATACAGGGGGCCTTTGAAAGTGACTCAGTGATGCCAAGAAATCTCGTTGTCTCCCTTTGTGTTAGGTCCTGGAACAGACAGTCAAAAATGGACAATTGTAAAGTTATTTTCAAAAGGCAGATTAAAATAACAACACTTCATGAAAATCAACAAATATAAAAAAGTGAACATCAGTGCTAAAGTCATTGTCATCTAATTATATTGATTTTTCCAGAAAAAAACTTTTAAAATTTCTCCAACTGTATATACTTCTAAATATGTATATCTAAAAATGAAAGCCTAATATTCAAGTTAGAGGAAAGTAATTGTTTACTAAATAAACCATGTTCCGCGCACCTCTCGTATCCCCTTCACCCACGAAAGAGAGACACGTGAGGCAGTATTCGGGTATTACCACAGACGAGGCTTTACTTGTAACAGCAGAAGAGGAAAGACCAAAAGACAGGAAGAGGCACAGCTTAAATACACCCTAGAGTGACGTATTCACTTCTGATTGGCTGTTCACTCATCACCCCATATTACGCCCCGGGATGGGCAGTGACTTTCTGCCTTTTGCCCCTGTGCACTCAGTTGTTTAAGGATGTCCACGCCATTTTGGAACGGCGAATATTGACATGCTCACTGCGGCTCCCAAGAAAACCAGACTCCCATGTTGCTCTTATACCCTGTAATTGTGTACATGTTTATACATATGGAAAAGTGTTTGTGTATTGCAAAATTTGTGTGATGTGTATTTGTAAGTTTTTTTTTTTTTAAGTTTGTCTGTGCATCTTATGAGAACAAGTACCACAACATCACACATACAGAAACATAAACACATATATTGTGGTCTAGCATATGGTAGCCTTTATCATACTGATGTTAACATTAGTTTTTCAGTCTCAAAGTGTAGTAAGGTTTTCACAATAAAAATCCATATTTTAACTTCTCTGGACTATATGCATATGCAAATTTATAGACCCAAGATTTGGTGTTAAAAATGGTCGCAACCTAGGTATATTGGTCTCAGAATGGAGATTCAGTCCAGAGTTCCTGATTCTTAATCTCTTCTAGAAGTTCCATGTTACTGTCCTTATGTGACAGGATATTTTTTTAATTATTAGGACAGGAAATTTTTTTCATTCATGTGTTAAAAGCTGAAAAAATGTTGGTATAGTTTTCAGAAAAAATATATTAAGTAATGCTCTCAGTGGATGTTAAGAAAATTTCTGTGCATAGTACATTATTACGATATTAGTAAAGATATGATGTGAAGCACACTGTGCTAATGTGCATGGTACAGTTAAAAATTCTGATTATAATAAATAAATTATTTAAATAATAAATATATTAATAAATATATTTAAAACATTTTCAGTGGACACCAGGTAGAGTCTTATGCCACAGTCCAAAGATCCCTATTCTTTGGACATACATAGTTCAACCACAGTTGATGCTGGTAAAATTTGACACTCTGTAGTCATCAAAAGTTATTTGTTATATAATGTTATCATATCACCATTGGCAAAAAGGCAGAACCTGTAGAAGTTGAAATATCTGTCTACAATTCCATAGCTCTTCATATTATTTGAGGTTTGCCAAGTTATTTGGGGGTCATTTGTTAGATTCATTACCTAGAATCTGAGTAAAGAGAAAAATAATTTCATTTTCTGAGAACAGTCTAAAATAAAGATCTAGAAAAAAATCTATGCAACTGCAACCACTTGCTAATAACCAAAAGATCCAAAAGGGAATTTTTGGGTGAATAAATGTAGCCTAATTAACAATTATGATTATGATTGAAAATTGATTTTACACACACACACACACACACACACACACGGCTGAAATTGTGTCTAATGCCTCACACTGAATAACACTCATTTTTAAATGATCCAAATTTTTAATTTACTGACAATTGTTAATGTGATTCTATCATTCTATCATGTTAATTAATTTCTTGCTTGGACTGTTACTAAGATTTATATTATTTGATTCCACTTAGTTATATAATTTTTGTAGTGCTAGCTAATTTGCCTAATACTTAATTTTGAGAGAAAGTCAATATGTTAATACATAAACGAGCAAGTAGTTATCTACCTTTCTATAAAAGTTGTGAAACCGCAAAAATCCAATAGGAAGCTTTTTTCCTAATCATGAATCACTACAGATAATATTGACTATGAAGCAACATTTTTGTTAAAAAATATTTTCATATTGTTTTCACAAATACCTTTTTTATAATTAACTATAATTTCTCTCATACACACACACACACACACACACACACACACACACACACACTTGTATTTATCCAACTCTTGCTTTGGTGAAAATTTTTCAAACATTATCAATAATGGTCCTCTGTACCACTTGTAGCATTATAAAGAAGACATCTTGTTTTTGAAAACCAACACTCTTAGAACTTTTTAAAATTATCAGTATTCTATTTTTTTCAAATCTGGAAATCAAAATATAAAGCAATTAGCAATCAGAACCAACATCCATGAGGCATAGTTTATTTTCATTCATGTTCTAGTATCTTAGGACCCCTTGAGGGTTTTCTATTTCACACTGTAATTTTCACCCCACATTGGATGTCTTTTATATAGTTTTCCAATATTTCTACTCTTTCTCAATTTTTCTTTAGACTTGAGATTCATGGTGTTGTTAACATAATTCCTAATACAACATAAAAAATAAAGAAATAATACTTACATTTCTGATCTTTTAAGTCTGAAAATCAATACTTTTTTTCACTGTGAAAACTTGCTAACTAGTAACATCAAGTTCATTAAAAACATTCTTGTTAATTATATTTAAATAATTTAATAATATTTGATTTAAATAATTTAAATCAAATTTTAGTTGGATTAATTTAAAACTCTGTTGGAAAAACAAAATTACTCATTATTATATCAGGTTTCCTGAAAACTAGAAGTATCAAGAGTTCATGGAGTTCACACACTGAACTGGAAAGTCTGTTAAGAGTGAGCACCAGATGAACTTGAGAGAAGCTGAACCTGTGTTTATATTAGAGTGGTTTTGAATGATACTTGAAAGAGAACTTTAAAGATTTGAATGGGACAGTAATGGGTTGGGAGATCAACATTTCACAAGTGTTACAAAAAAAATTAAAATACACCCAAAGGCACCATGTGTCCTTGTATCTGTGCATCTGTCTAAATAAATATGTAATTCCATCATGCTATTGCAAATCTACCCTCTTAGTTTTGAGTAAGGTTTTAGCAAATATGTTGTGAAAGTAGAAACATTTCTCCATATTGATTTCTTTAAGGACACAATCCTAAACTAATCCAATCAATAAACCTATATGGGCTTTCTATCATCTCTGTTACAGTTTTCTTTTAAAAAACATAATTCTGTATCTATAATATTTTTAGTGTATATATTATTCTCTCATATAGCCACATAGGGATTATAATATATAATAACATACTGATATAAGGCATCAATTGCTTGTATCTTTATATTCTGAATGACTTTCCATTTTTGTTTCAAGAAATAGACCACTTTTAAAAAGGTATTTTATGTGAAATAATTGGTACAAATAATTGATAGATATGCATGTTGGCATTTTATACAATAACTACAGTAAATGGCATTGCTAATAAATGCAAAACACAAACATCTTACATTATTCAGACAGCTTTTGCATTTTGGAAGTGGTTGAACAATGCTAAGATGTGTTATGTTTTGAATACTTTTAATGCTAGCCACAAAAAGCATATGTTTGTAAGATCTTAAAGCTCAGATTTCTTTTATTGTAGATGAATGGATCTTATAACTGCTACATCTAGAACAGATCCCTTATTACCAGGTAACTTGGTTGCAATGAAAATGACTTTTTGTTGACCCGCTGAGTTACTTTGTTTCTATCTTGAAGACAGTCTTTAGTGAATGAATCCTCAGCTTTCTGTTGTGGACTATGATTCTGAAGCTCATTCACAGAATTTATGGCACTTTAAACTTTGGACTTGGTTGAAGATCTATAGATCAATTGATGCATTGTCAATTGAGTGTTCCTGACAGAAATGGCTAGAGAAGCATTCTGAACCGATCTGCCTGTACAACCACCCGAGAACTGTGTTCCAGACATCTTAACTACTATATCTCAGACACTCATATACATCTTTATTACCACCATCAGTTAACTTGAATGATTATATGTGTATATGGTGTAGGGTGGCATGCATTTGCCAATACAAATATGTGGAGGTCAGAGGACAATGTTGGGAAGTGGGTTCTGTGGATCAATTTGGATCAGTAGGCAGATGGCAAATGCTTTGGCCTCTGAGCCATTTCAATATACCAAGATGATTTTTTAAGAATAAAAGTGTAATTTTCATAAAGAGTGATGCACTCAATGACATTGAACCCATAGCTTATAGTGCTTGGTTGACCAGGTATCATAGACTATCTATCTCAGAGTCCTGGGGAAAAAAACAAATACTAGTGGTTCAAAATATCAGTGATAAAACAACTCCTAATGATATTCAGAGATCAGCTCCTTATTTGTCCATCATCAGAGAAGCTCCCTTCTGAAAAAGATGGAAATCAGAAATACAAAGTATGTACAAACAGACATTACACACACATACATAAGCTTATACTCTCACACTCATATACACTTGCACAATGAGAGAGAGAGAGAGAGAGAGAGAGAGAGAGAGAGAGAGAGAGAGAGAGAGAAACAGACAGCGAGAGAGATTGACTTAGGGATCTCCAAGGAAAAGCAGGTAGAAAAAGTATAAGAGTCTGAGAGAATGAAGGTCACTAAGAGAATGAGGCCCTAAAAAAAATCGATAGAGGCTCACGTGAAATCACAGAGACTCAAGCAGCAAGCACCAGGCCTGACAAGGTTCTGTACTCCGTCCTTTCCATACATATTCTAGCTTTTATTTTAGTATTTTCAGTTTACTATGAGACTCACGAATGTGTGAAGGATGGGCCTCTGACTCTTGAGCCATCTCTTGCATATCTTCTTTTCTGTTGGTTTGTTTTGTCCTACTTTGTTGTGATTGGTTTTGTTTTTATATATATATATATTATACATATCATATATATATATATATACATGTACACATATATATAACATATATATACATGTACATATATATATATACATACACACACACACATATATATATTTATATGGTTGTTATCTCTTAGAAACCTATTCTTTTCTAATGACAGACAGAGAAGTACAGGATCCACATTAGAGGTGAGGTGGAAGGAACTTGGAGGAGTAAAAAGAGGAGTGACTGTAATCAGGATAGATAGGTGATAAGAGAAACTATTTTCAATCAGGATAGATAGGTGATAAGAGAAACTACTTTCAATAAAGAAAAAAACGATAAAATATACTTACCTTATTTCCATCATTGTTTCTATAATAAATGAAATTATATCTCTTACATGTACATGGTTATCAAGAAATGAGGAAGGTCTGTTACTTCACTGTCATCTTTACAAAAATGAAATAAACTAGGTTCGATTTGAGGAATGTGACAGCAAAAACAAAGATAAAAACATTTATATTATTTCCTAATTACTCATGACAAAATAGATAATTGAATAAATACCCAAACATTAAATTGTTTTTATAACTGACACTAGCAGAGCAAAAGCCATTGAGGACAATGGGGTTGTAATGAAGGATAGAACAGTTGCTGTTGGAAGAAGAGGTGCTCTTGCATCTACACAGAAAACAATACTGAACTTTACTTCCTGAAGAATGGGATGACTATTTAAAAAGATCCATCTGCATTTAAGTATCAAAATATTCTATACATGGATTGAATCATGTTGGAATTTTATATTTTCAAAATTGCTATTTAATTTGCTATCTCGAATTTTTTTTAAAAGTACCAACAAATGGGTTGTAGCTTGGTAAGAAGCCAGACTTTCCCATTTGTGAAATGGCCTCAAGCATATTTCTTATTTTTTATTCTGAATTTATATGAAGCAGAATGATCACCATCAGCTATTACATAATCAAATTATATATCAACCCTGAAAAACATTAAGGATTATCTTAATTGTGCAGTATCACATATTCACCCAAGATTAATTTATCATGTAAAAATAAGCATATAATCTCCTTGTATAAGTATTTGCTTATTTCTTTAGTAAATTGTAAAAATATGCATATAATAAAGACATGTTCTAAGATGTATTTATTTAGGATTCACTATCAGTGTTTAATTTTGTATTTGCTTTATGTATCTATATAATCTGGGTCTACAATAATTTCTCAGGCAGGAACAAAGTGGAAAACACTAAAAAGCCTTGTCCTATCTACCTGGTTGATTATCATGAGTAAAACACTAATTACCTGGTCACACTATTTAGCAGTCTGTATGGTACCACAGTTTCCTAGGGAGGCACAGAGAAAGGCATACAAACAAACTCATTTTGATGTTTGAGTGGCTTTGGACACTAGATCTCTACCAGATAATGTGGTCTCTATAATCCTTGATAACTCTTTATGATTTTAGTGTTACCCAAGGTGAATGAATTTCTCTAAATGAGGGAATCAGAGTGTGCATTGCTTAGCATTATATTTTAAATGCATGGAAAGATGCTATTACTGCTTGTAGCTCATTTTGCAGCATAGGAAAGTCAGGTTAATTCCAGCAAAGACTGTTCTGAAAGCAAATCTTAACACCAGTGCAAAGAACACTAAACACAGGAAAGTAAGTGTAAAACCAAGAAGAGAGATTGATGTAGCATGAATCCTGAGAGTTAACACCAAGATCTTAAAAATCAATTCCCTGCTTTATTCTGACCTAGTGGGATTCACTAAATACAGAGGCAATGTGATGGAAAGTCCCTGTTCTGAGCAAGATGAGAGGCATTCAATTCTACTCTGACTATAGATAGATGGCGTCAAAGAAAAGTCGTGAATCAGTAAATACAACGATGGAGAAAAGCAGAGGAGAGCCGAGTTTCCTGTCACTTCAAGGTTTTCCTAAAGATGAATGATAGAAGAAGTAGTCTAGGAAACCAAAAGACCATGCTTTTGAACACAGTAAAAAAGAAGACTTGCAGAAATTATCCAGCATCACTTGGTGCTGGAAGATGCAGCAACTGAGCTCCATTTGTGCAGATTACATCAACCTCTACATTTTCTCTTACTTCACACACACATACATACACACACACACACACACACACACACACACACACACACAGCGAGAGAGAGAGACACAGAGACAGAGACAGAGACAGAGACAGAGACAGAGACAGAGAGACAGAGAGAGAGGGACAGACAGACAGACAGACAGAAACAGAGATCTATTTCTGAATGTACTGGATCCTCAAAAGAGTTTTCAGCTATCACACATAGCATGGGAAAATTTTGGATGTGAAAATTCTCAGTATAAATGTTTCTTAGAAGATAAATTTGTTTTATTTTTTATTTTCTTATTGTTGCTAGTTTTGTTGAATTAGCCAACCAATATGATTATTAAGCAAGTACTAAATTTTACCTAAATATTGATACAATATATATGAATGAAATATATATTTAAATAATTTTTTGCTCAAATACATTGGTATCCGATATTATCTTAGGAAGTAAATTATTAAATACATTTAATCCTTTGTGGATTTGCTTTCAGGGCAACCCCATTGCCCTTTTCCATGATTTATGCTCTACTAAAGTCAGTTATAAAAAGAACTTACTGTTTGGGTTTTTACAACAATTCTTGGGAGAGATTCTTTTGCAGTGTAATTCTTGAAACAAGGTAACAGTTAACAGGAATAAAAAAAAAAATCTAAAAATAAAAATCTTATTTCTTCTCAGTTGTATCCCATAGCAGCCCCAATGTAACAATACACAAGGCATTTTCCTGTTGATTACATCCTCATTACACCTTTTATTTACATTTATAATTAAAATTATGCATTATAATTTTGATAAACCAAAGTCTCATTTGGGACATAGTCTAAAAATACGGGTACTTCAAAATGAGGAGTACAACCTGGAAATATAGTGAGAAGATTTTTATTTCTATAAATATTCAATCGGTTGCAAAATATAAGTTGTATTATAACACTATCATTAGCATATGTTTTCCTTTTTTTTATCAAAGTGAGATTCTCTCTACAGATAATCAATGGACTTTGCTGAATCATATAGAATGCATCTTCTTCTTAGTATGACAATATTTAACCATGCTCTGCCATTACCATTAATTCCATTTGCTTTGTAAGGATCTGTAGTAATTTCGTAATTTTTATTTTATTGTTACAAATGTAAACTTTTTACTTTAAGTATATTTGAATAATTTAAAATGTTGCCTGAGAGTTAAAGTCCAAGCTTTTAACATACTTGAACAAACACCATCTATTGTCTTCCTCTAATGTAATAAAGAAGGTCTCTGACACTTGAAAATAAGAAAGGAAGCTTCTCTGTTTCAATAAAATTGGGGTTATAGAGGTGAATGGACAAAAAAATAGCTATGCTTTGAAGTGTGTGTGTGTGTGTGTGTGTGTGTGTGTGTGTGTGTGTGTGATGTTGCTTGTTAGCTTTTTATGTTTCAAAGTTAGAGAGATTGCTTAAACCAAATACTGTTTTTTGTTGTCAATTTATCCTTCACAATTAAAGTCATTGGGGAACATAGGATGACACAAACTGGGAGAATGCTTAGTCTACTAGTTCAGCAGCTCATTCTACTGTTACTATTTTTTATTTCAGAAGTTTATCCTGTCCAGCTACATGAAGTAAGTGTAATAAAAAGCATGTATAGTTGCATAATGCTTAGATGTTACTTTGTGTGCTTAGTATTTTCTTGAAATGTTATTATCGTTATTTTTATTAGTTACATCATAAATTCCTTAAAATAAGTCTTCAGGGAATTAAATAAACAAGGTAGAATAGATATCTTGTCTTGCAATAAGGAAATCCAGAGCTTGACATTCCAGAACCCACATTTAAAAGAAGCCAGAGTTTTCATCTAAGTTAGTCTATTCAAAAGGTATTTTCACAAAACTCTAGGCTGCAGAACTGTGGTATCTGGTCCCCAAATTTTGCAGCCAACAGTGTGTGATTCTTAGTTCATTGCTATGAAATTTCCAAATGGAGGCCCTCTGTGCTTTCTGGCTTTCTATCAATATGAATTTTCTATTTTCTTGTAGTGTATGCTTACAGTTTCAGTGCAAGGGAAGTGATCACCTGGATATTGTCAATATACTAGCAGAGACTGTTTGATAATCTACAAGCCAGAGGAAGAACCTGTTTTATATAAGGTCAACAGCACCCATAGTTTTCATCTAAGTTAGTCTAACCAGAAGGTCTTTTCACAGAACTCTGGGCTGCAGAACTGTGGTATCTGGTCCCCAAATTTTGCAGTCTAGAGTGTATGATTCTTAGAGCATTACTATGAAATTTCCTAGTGGAGACCCTCTGTGCTTATTATTGGCTTTCTATCAATATGTATTTTTATTTCCTTGTTAGATTCTGCAAATATGTTTCTATAACTAGCACTCAACTCATTCAGTAAGACAAATCCATAGTGTTCAGACAAGTCAGAAATTAGATTAGACCAATGAAATCTTAATAAGATTAATTACAACAGGGCAAAGAAATCATATCTCACAATTGATGAAGAACTGAAATGGAAAACTAGGAGACTTAAGTCACAAGGTCAAAAAAGTACAAACTTCACCACAAGGCCCATCTTTATTATTAGGATTAGTTAGAAGTTTACACTTACTTCAGTTTGATGCTTGAATCAGAGGCAAACATGTTCATGATTATATAAAGCACATCAGTTTTTTCTGAAAATATTGGAAGTATAAGAAACTGACTTTTCTTACTATTCTCTAGAAGTTGAGGAGACTCACAGATATCCATGTGCTGCTACCCACATTTGCTTGCATTCCAAATTTCCTTCCTAAAAAATAAGATCAAAAGTTCTCGTGCCACAGTCACAAACCCATTATGTTCTTCCACAATCTTAACTCAAACAAAACTAAAATTGTGAAAAATAATCTAATTATTTTCTTATAATTTCTGAAAATGCTCATCACTTAAAAATTTAAAGTTTGTTTTGAAGAAAGAAATGAATAGAGAGAGGAAATAAAATCTCAAAAAAGTCTGAACTTGCAAACATGAGATAATTTAAGTAAATTCTAATGATAAAATCATTTTTTATCTTTTCTTATCATAAATGGTAGGATATTAATACTAAAAATATAACATTATTGTTATAAAGCTAGAACATACCAAATTTATATATAATTTGTGTTCTGTAAAATGCTCTATTTTAGTCCTCACTTGGTTCACTTTTGACTGTGGATCACGGACAGGCAGCTCCCTCTCCAATTGTCCTCAACATGCTTTGTAAAGGCACAAAACTTTCCTCTCATTTCTCCTTGTCTCTTCACTTTGTTTGCCATACCAAAATGCTATAACTTTTGTGGCTTATAAAAGTAGACTTTTCATTTCACATTTATAGAGGCTTGGAATTCTGTGCTCAAGAGATTGGCAGCACATAGATAATTCCTTTCCTTTGTACTCTGGTGGCAAAGGCCTGGATAACACTCTGGGCTTCCTTTTGTAAAGGTACTTATTCCATTCAGAAGTGCAGAGAGATCAAAATACAATCATTTCGTCAAAAGTCCCACTTCTTATAGTATCTCTTTCAAGGCTGATATTTGTTCAGGTGAATTTGGGTGGACTGTGGGATCTATTCCTTAGAATCGCTCTCATCACTGTGCATCATTCCCCTCCTTCCATTTAACTCATTAAGTAACATGCATTTTTATTAAATGTAGGGATCTGGAGCATGCATGGGCAGGTATCCAGTCATGGGAGGCAAGAAGGCAGTTCAGCTCAACACAAACTAGTAGCTGTTGTTGATTCAAACTTCAGGAGTCTGACTCTGAGTGGTTTGTTTTAGGCAGATCTAAGTAAAGTACAATTTTGTGAAAATTATTTTGGTGATAACTCCATCCATGTGGACATTAAGGTGTATGTAAATCTCCTTGAGGAACTAAGGTAAATACAGATGTGACATGACAACCCCAAAAGTCATTGTCCATAAACATAGGTTTTATAAATGGACAGGAAAAAAAAAAAACAAATTCATTATAAGGGTCTAGGGAAGGGTCCTACACAAGAAATGTCTATGGCCACACAGTTAGAGCAAAGGTCACCAGGCTAGGAAGAACGTTCACTCCAGCCTTTTGGACAGAATCAATTACTGCATTCCTTGTATTGAAGGAACCATCCTGGATTCTATGTGCTTAAAATTCCAACCTTTCCTAGTGCTTTTCTGTGAGCACAATGATCTCCATGCCTCCTACAAGTGAATATGTAAAGTTTGTACAAAATCACTTGGTAAATTAGGGAAATAGATTAAAAGCAATTTTTTTCCCAACCCAGAATATGTTCTATTATGTTCTCCATAATAGAAAGAGAACAATTTTATTTGTGGAAAAACTACAATAATGAGTGTGTGATGAGAATCAGAGGAAGCCTCCTGAAACACTGGAAATTGTAATCTTTGTTCGAGATAAATAGATGTAACTCATAAGCTTTTACATGATGAGCAGTAATTGATTCTCCAGTAATAAAGACTTTGATGGGCCCATCTGTCAAATGCAGGTGATCACAGCTTTACCTTGCAGTTGATTGACTACCTTGGTTCCATCTGGGGAATTCCAGACAATATTTTCAAATGTAGCTTTGCAACTTGATGCGTGGTATAGGGAGACATTAGAGCCAGGAGAATTGCATCTTCTTGTGTTTATTTCTGAGAAGTATTCCAGGCTCTTGAGAAAGATAGCCATGGTCATAAAATTTTTAAATGGAAAAATTATTTTTTTTAAAATATAGACAACATTTAATGGGGCTGGCTTACAGGTTCCGAGGTTCAGTCCATTATCATCATGGTGGGAGCATGGCAGTGTCCAGGCAGGCATGGTGCAGGAGGAGCTGAGAGTTCTACATCTTGTTCCAAAGGCAAACAGAAGACTGGCTTCCAGGAAGCTAGGAAGAGACTATTAAAGCCCACATTCACAGTGACACACCTACTCCAACAAGGCCACACCTCCTAATAGTTCCACTCCTTGGGCCAAGCATGTACAAACCATCACATCTAGCATGTAGGGAACCAAGAGATCCATTCCCTGCAGTGCATAAAACGGCATGGTGGTGTATGCTTATAACTCTAGAAATGGGAAAGTAGAGGGAGGAGGATCAGAAGTTCAAGGTCATCCTTGGATACCTGGATACTTGAATTAGAGACCATGGTTTACAGACAGACAGAGAGACACATGGTACAATGCTTTAGTCTCAGTTGAGAAGAATTATTTTTTTAAAAGGCAGAACATGTTACAGATTTCTAAAGGCTAAAGAAAAGAAGAGAGAGGCTAACTTCTCCAACCTACAGCAGAAAGAATCAAACAACGTATAAATATTTTTTTAAATTTTTTTTAAAGACAGAAGCATAAGAGACTGGTGTATTTTTGTTTCCTTGAGAATACTTATTTTCTATTTTGCTCATTGAAATGTTTTTCTGTAACGTCTAAGTGTTCTGTTTCAGTTTTTATTTTTACTCCTTTTATGTGTCTTTTTCCAAACCAGAGAGAAGTATATACTCTTAAGTAGTTATTAACCTTTTAAATAAAATTAACCTTTGTAAACAAGTTGTAAGCAAACATATAAACAAAGAAAACATTTCAACATATAAATGTTTATACAAAAGTTTATCTTCTTTTCTCATATTTATTTCCATTCAGTAGATTTGTGTTTAACTTTATCATAGTGAGAAATAAGTAAATTAAAATGTCAAGTTAAAGTCTCTTGATAAAAGTTACAGTAACCACATGTTTATCTGTAACTGTGTATGTAAAATGTATCACAAGTAATAGCTTGTCCTCTGGGATATTAACTATTACAAAAAAGTTTTTAAAATAATCTATAACATTATACATTCATTCATTCATTTCATTTTATTCATTTTATTTGTTAAATAGAAGAGTTACATTTCAATATACTGATTTCAATGAATGTTCATGTCTCAAAATTATTTTGGCCAGAATGATGTCTGATTAATAATAACATGTCCAAAGCTAGTTTATTTCTAATGGAAACTTGTGTCTACCAATGGAACTGTTGTTCTGTAATACAAAACAGAATCTTGTGCCAAGAGCTATAAAGTTTGATAAATCATTATACATATAAAAGACATAAAGGAATTTTACATAAAATATACCATGTATGTTACTTAAGATTGTTATGTTACAGAAATAAGATAAATAATTTTACTACAAAAATTTATTAAATATATTTGCTGTTATTTATGAATAGTCTAAATTAAATAGTGAAATATATAATAGAGTAATTTCACAGTTTAAATTAGATAAATGGTAAATAAAAATTAAATTTAACTATATAAATAAAAACTTTTTTAACATTTTGATAATTTGGAATTCATGCATCTTATTTGTTTAATTTTTTGCAAATCAATCACATTTTCAACTACAATCACTAATGATGACATCATTCCATTTATAAGACATATTCAAAGAAACTGGAAACCACTTATTCAAAATAAATCTCTTGGTTTATACCAGAAGATATTTCTTCTAGACTGAGCTACATTCTTGGACAGCATATTACAACTGAGTTATCATCTCACCTCCAGAATACAGTTAATTATCAAAGATACATACATATTTTCTTTCAAATTATTTTCCAGCAATGTCTCCATTAACAAACAAAGGACTGTCTTCTAGAATATGCTCTCCAGTATTCACTGTTTTTTTGTTTGTTTGTTTGTTTGTTGTTTTGTTTTTACTATTTTCATTTTGGTCATGTTGATAGCATGTTCTTGTATCAGGCATTAGAAAATGATACTTTTTTTACTTCTTGCTAAATTATATATTCCTTGGTCCATAGTTTTATAGACTATTATGCACCATTTGCCAGATGTATTTATCTTGTTATAAAACTAATTGAAGAAGCCACTGGACTTACTAAAACTCTAAGTTACTGAGTGGAAGCACACAAAGATTTCTTTTATACTAATTCCAGATTCAGTATCCTTGGCATCTACATAAATTCCAGTAATTGCAAGTACTTATGGAAAATAGAAGTATATTTCCTTAACATTATTAATCTGACTTTACTACCAGAACTATTCTTCGTTGTATTCAAATAAAGCATACCTACAAAATATATGTTTTAGTCTGGATTACTATTGTTATGATGAAACACTAAGACTGAAGGCAAGTTGATCAGGAAAGGGTTTATTTGGATTACAGATACATATCCATAGTGCATCACTGAAGGAAAGTAAGACAGGAATTCAAGCAATGCAGCACCTATAGGGAAGAGATAAATGCAGATGTCATGGAGCAATATTTCTTACTGGCTTGCTCCTTGTGATTTCCTCTGCCTTTCTTTTAAAACCCAAGACCACCTGGACAGAAATAGTACTACCTACAGTTGACTGAGTACCATGCTCTGCCTTTCACATCTCACTAATTAAGAAAATGTCCTATACCTCAACCTTATGAAGGCATTTTCTCAAATTGACATAAAACTAGCTAGGACAATATGTGGACTTGATATTACATCAAAATTCATCTCTTTACAAACTCAATCTGTAAGCTTTATCAATGATCAAAAATGTCTATTTTTCACACTGCTAAAGATAGAGTTCTTAAGATATATATTTTATACATGATAAGCCATATATAATATTTGTGAATATATACACATTTATGTAAAATGTATGCCTATCTGTGTGTCATTTATACACACATATAATCAAATACTCAATAAAATTATATTAAATTATATTATACCATTAATATTTTATAAAAGTATAATGTTATTATATTAATAATTATTGATGTGTTAGCTAACCAGAGTAATATTCTCTTTCCTACTTTTAACACCATTTTTGACAGCTAGAAAATCAATAGTGAATAGAAAACATTCCATGCTAGATAAAAACACATTAGTTTGCTTTACGAGTCCTGGAAAGTTGTCTTTATGTTTAACAACACTTCTAAGGACATAGATTCTTGGCACCCATAATGTAGTTCACAACTGCCTGTAACCTCAGTTCCATAGTATCTGCAGTTCTTTCCTGGCCTTTGTAGGAACTAGGCATGCTTGTGGTACACAGACTTATAAATAATCAAAACCGAAATATAAATTAATAAAATTTAACTTAAACAGCATATATTCTAAAAATCTCAAAAAACAGTGATAACATATCTAATTTGTGTTTGAATCGATTTTTGAAATAGTAATAATTTTCTAGTATTTGAAGCTTATTATTAAACTAATTGTTTATTTATGTTTAAATTATCTCAAGCAATGTGTGTTACCTATCATTTAGTGACTTGTTAACATATTCCTTCATAAATTTTACCATTTAATTTTGAAACTAATCTAATTATAAATATTCTTACGTTGTCTCACAATTTCACCAAAATTAGGAGTATTAACAAGTATGTGAACACGTTTATAATTTTCTGACAAATTTACATATACCTTTTTTGTTTTCCCAAAAGTTGGTCATGACACAGAATTGATAGCAGTTTATGCTTCTCTGACTGAAGAAGGACCATGAGAAGGATTACACAGCCTTCTAATGGGCTGTATCAATTTGCTATGGTTGTATTGCAAACCTAAGACAGTTTAGTGGTTTCAAATCATACCTCAAGTACTGCTTCTGAATTTCAAACAAGCAGATATTGAGTAGAAATGAACCATCTACAGTTAATTTCATCCTGGTATCTTCAGTAAGTTGGCAAGATATCAGGCCTTAGTTGTTCCAATGTAGACTCATTTCTGTATATAGAGATTTTGGTAACCGTATACAGTGACATGTTATCTGAGATGTAGGTATGGTTCATTTTCTATGACTTCTCCTAAGTTTGTTAGATAGAAAGAAAGAAAATTGTGTAGAAAATCTAGAAATATGCATATTTCTTAAGGCTCAGAAATAACTCATCACATCTACTAAATTTTATTATAAAATTTAGGTTACTGAACAAGAAATAACCATTCACTTGGATAGAATGTTCAATGAAATCGTTGAAAAGAATAATGCCAACCATTTTGTAGTTATGTATGACAGAGCCAGTGACATCCCTAATGTATTTTGTCATTTCTCAAGAGAGAGAATAATAAGAAATTCATGATTAATGGGAAATTGTGATTGTAAGATTAAATTGAATCACTATAAATTATAATCTTAAATGCTACCTAGACTGACTGAACATTTTGAAATGTGAAAGTTTTACAAGAGAAACTCAATGAAATGAAACAAATTTCCTTTAAAAGCAACTCAAATAATATTGATACAATTTTCAAATATTGATTAATATACACCTTTCATACCTTGGTCACAGTGCCCTATATCCAGTATGAAGAGTGCTTCATGTAAACAAACCAAAAAACTATGTGGTAATGTGTAAAATGAAGCATTTGTATTTTAAAGGAAGTCATAAATACCAAATTTGTAATTATTATTTAAAAATTATTTGTAATTTATTTTTTAAAGTAAGCCATTTGTTGGTTGACAATTTTATAGAATTGTAAGTACCAACATGTACTTTCAAAATATACGTATGATGAAGGAACTCATATTGTTTCACTCATTTTTAACAATCTTTAACAATGTAGAATGTTCTTTAGATTTTGCTGTCAAACAAAAATCCTTTATCATAATTATTCTTTATACTTATAAAAGTATAAAGAATATTATTATTCTTTATTATTAAATTGGAATATCCTTTTTGTACAGCTATTTAGTGGAATAAAAATACAGATTTATAAAAATTATTTCTACTTTGAATAACAATTTCAATGATGTCAATAATAAATACAGACCTAATGTCTTTAATATTTCATGCATAGACAAAAAGAGTTACTTATTTTGAATGAGTTAGCATTAATTACTTATAAATGTCCTTTTATTTAGAATTCATGACATAGTTGATATCTCTCAATATCAGAGAAAGTGATACATTTAATTGGGATGCAATAACATATTTATACAGCAGCCAGTAATTTTTTTTCTCTTAAAATATCATGACTATCAGTACAAATATTATAAAGAGTAATTACATATTTAAGAAAATTATACTATTTTTCATAGTGAACAGACATTTATGCATTCCCATCAAGGAGTCTTCCAATCTCTTTATGTTCATCTATTCTGATTTGAGTTTACATGGCCAAGATCTAGCTTCATTTTAGTTTTTTACTTTCAAGTTTTCCTAGAACCATTTGTTGGAAAGATTATTCTTTTGCCATGTTTACCTTTAGCACTCTTGTCAATGAGTTGAAAAAAATGTGTCCATATATTTGTTAATGGAACTGCTATTTCAATCCTTTTTTATGTCTCTCATTAGACCATTATAATATAATTATTAGTTTGGTAAAAGTAAAGCCAAATAATCAAATATATTTTAATTACAATGTAAATTTTAATATATATGTGCATATATACATATATATTTCAGTTTTATTTTGTCTTTATTGTTTTTCAACTTTTATTATTTCTCCTGAGAATTTTTGCAATGTATTTTGGCTATGTTCATCCATAACAAGACTTCAACCTATATCTAAATGGTGATCTACATTAATAAGCAAGTCATGGCCTCAGTAATGTACATAGTTCCTAAGGATGATATTCATCTATGACCGCGGACCTTCCCATGTGCATTTATGCACATGTACCACATACAAGAACATACAGACTTTTTGCTCACATAAACATGCACACATACACACACACACACACACACACACACACAAACACACTAATACTTTTTTTTTTACCTGTAGTTCACTTACTATAGCTCCACTTATCCATAATCACATCCCAGAAACACTAAAGAGGGATTCACAAAAATTTAGAAAAATCACAAATTTTAAAAATTTTATAAATCAGACCATCATTTTGGGAAGCAGAATAACATCTGAGGTACCTTATGCTATGTACCTCTTTCCCACTTGGGATGTGAACCATCCTTACTTTCAGTGTATGTACTCATTTTACACTGCTGGTTTATTAATTAATTAGTATCCTTCTAATTACTGGATCAATTATCACATCTTAACTCCTGGGAAACCCTAATATATAGAATAGTGTCAAATCTTTCACCTTGCATCATCATTCAAAGGTACACAGGGTCATAGTCACATACTTCTCCTTAAAATATGTTGTGATGTGCTCTAGTTTACTGGTAAATATTGCCAAAATCTTAGAACATGTAATTGATATATTAAACTTTGTAAAGTATATAAAAATGTATTATACATAGTTTACAACTCTAATTTAAAGAAGTTCACAAAAATTACAGAATATTTTTGCATCCAAGAACATAGGCAGTTAACAGAAGGAAAGGTTGAGGAACATGTTGAAGTCCCGATTATTAGTTTGGCTCTCATATTATTTCTCAAGCACTGGCCTGGCATCAAATAAGAACCACTAGGGAACTTGTTGAAATGCATGTCTTGAGCAATATCAATGCCAAGTATAACATAATTTGAAGAGGATGGGATATTTAACAAGATTTCCAGGTAATTCTTATGCACAAAATATTTGAAGAACAGTGCCAAAGGGATCCTGAGTAAACAACTCTCTTCCTTTATTTCTCTTACTTATTGAATAAGCTGCATGCAAGGCATGTGGGCTTATAAGTAATTGCCTGGGCATTTCTACTGGGGTTTGGGCTACAGATTTCACAACCAAGTCATCACAAATTTAGAACTGGATTATGTTTTGACTTTTGTGGCTCTTGTAAATTTTTTCCCCTTTGGCTATTTTCAGTCTTACTGAAAAAAAAGAAAAACAGAATTACTATGTTTGTCCTTTTATTAATATCCAAGGGAAAGATAAAGTTGGTCTATTTGAACATACAATTTATTGATAAGTTTTATAGCTACTGTACTCCTAACAACACCATTTCTGAAAATAGTGAGAACAAAAGTTATTTAAAATAAAACTTAGATTCTAAAGATTCAAAAAATATGTTGAAATATACTCAAACATATATGCTCAGAGAGTTGCTGTGATTTGATTAATCTCAGGACATATATAACATATATACTTGAAATATATAGTTATATATATATATATATAATTATTTATCTCATGTATTATGAAGTTTTGTAAGGCTCTAAGTATAAAATTGTTATTTGATTGATCCTTATAGTTACAAATCTAGAAACTCTATAGCAAAAAATTGTAATGTTTAAGAAAATGATAAGATAATGTCTGTAATCACCATTAGAAGTTGCATGTATTTTAACATTTAAGAGGTATTGTTACCCAAAATGCCATAATGTATTCTACTTTAAAAAAAAAAATCTTCAATGTACCAAATTTTTAGGAAAATATAAAAGTTCTGTGATTAATATAAAAATCACCTAAAACATTTTATTATTTCATCTTTGTACAATGTCTAGAAACTACATTCATAATTCATACATTATCTTTATCCTTTCATGCCCAATTATGGAATACTATTTTTCCCATAGGTTTCTATTTATTCCAAAGGCCCCATCTTAAAATTTGGACCAGATTAAATTTTTACATATCTTTTAATTTAATGTATATAATGTGTCTATAGCTAGCAAAATTTCAGGGACACTAAATATCTCACTACTGAATACCAAGGCACAAATCAAGAAGGAAATGGAAAAGGTCTTAAAATGGATAGAATATGAAAACATAATTTATCAAATTCTATGTGATACAAAGCAGGCACTTATAAGAGCAACTTCATAGCCCCAAATGTCTACATTGAAATATGGAGTGTTGTGGATACAAGTTTTATTTATTTTTGTTTTTATTATTGTTGTTGTTGTTAGTTTATATGAGTTTTTAGGTATATATATATTTTTTTTCATAAAGTATAATAACTTTAAGACATTGAAGAAAAATGAAGAAGATAGCACATGATTTAAAGACATTCATGTTCAGGGACTTGTAGGACAAGTCAGAGGATGAGACGGAGTGAGAAGATTAGAGCAGATTGACAGAGTTAGTGTGAAGTCAAGTATAACAATAATGTGAGAAGCTGGGAGAAGTCAGATTAAGTCAGACAACTAAAAAAGGAGTTTGAGCCAGAACAGCTTGGTTGGACATGCCAGCTGGAGTTCAGAAAGGGTAAGCTTATTTAGCAGTAAGCCTCTAAGACAACAATTATATCAGGCAAATGAAAGATACTTTTACAACATACTTTCAAGCTGAGTTCAAGAATACATACATAAGATTATCCACCATGATAAACTAAAGATACGGGAATAGTTCAGCTTATGTAAATAAAAAAACATATTCTAATATGTGAATATGCTGAAAGACAAAACACATAAGTGTTGGGAGCTTTAGTGAGCATGTCAGTATCTGCCATTCCAAGATGGCACGGACAGCGTGTCTCCACTAGTAAACAATTAACTGCGCAGCTGCAAAGGCAGAAAGCCCACCAAAGACACTGGCCAATCCCGAGGCGTAATAGTGGGTGGTGAGCGAACAGCCAATCAGAAGTGAATACGTCACTCTAGGGTGTATTTAAGCGGTGCCTCTTCCTGTGTTTGGCCCTTCCGCGTCTTCCACGTTTGCTGATACAGAGTAAAGCCTCATCTGTGGTAACTACCCGAATTCTGCCTCTCGTGTTTCTCTCCCACAGGTGAGGGGGGACACGGGAGGTGCGCGCAACAACTGGAGCCGAAACCCTGGAGTTTCAAGGCAACGCGGGGGCCCCCAAGTTTTGGGTAGGGTTAAAAGACTACAGGATTCGAGGTACACCTTTGGAAGATATGCCTGGGGTGGCGTTTGTGGCAAGCAGATTTAAACTCACCGCTGCCGCTCCACTAGCTAGCCTCTTGCTTGCATTGCATTTGTTTTTAACTTATGTGTGTTGTGAGAAAGAGGGCCACTCTAGCATACCAGAACCAGGGTGTGTTAGCTGGTATCAGGCCAAAGGGCCTGGAAAAGAGAAGCAGGCAAGAAAACCTGGGCAACAGAAGCAGGCCAAGGAGCCTGGCCATAGAAAAGAGTACTCAAGAGGAACAAGGACTACTGCAGAGTCCATTAAGCTTAAGGAGAGAGTGGAGGTCAAAAGGAACCCCCTGTACTTCATTAAGGAGCCTGACTCCATAGAACTGGGCAGCTCCAAGGAGGAGAGCATAGAGGAGGAAGTAGCCACTTGTGCAAAGGATAGCCGTACTGAGATAAGACTAAGAAAGATCTTAAGTCACTCAGTCCTGGCGCCAGCTGCTTGCTCGGGCTCGAGGGTACCCTGCCGTGCTTCTCGGCTCAGGCTGTGGGAACAGAGACGCTGCGACTGGGCCCGGGTCAGACCGGTTACAGGGGCGTCTGCGCTCTGCTACCTGTGGCGGCTTGCAGCCCGGCAGAGCCAGAGCAAGGGAGCTGGGCAGCAAACACACGGGAGTGCCCCGCGAGCTTAGAGCAAGCAATGCCAGTGATAGAACAGATGATCTTTGAAAATGCCACAGCTGAATGCCGTACAAGCATTGTCCCTAGTAGGAACAAGAGGCTACAAGATTGGCTAAGGGCCTGCTGTGGCCCAGGGTGGGAAGCTGTTTGTGCTTATTCCACAGGTGAAAACAATTCAATTTGGGTCCCTACGCAGCTGGTACAGATTGTGAAGAAGGAAGGTAGATTGCAAGATTATGGTTCTGAGTCTCCTGATACTGAAGTTCGATTTGGTGATAAGTATACCACTGTGGGCCATAGTCAGATCTTGGCCTGTTCTCTTGCCAGTATATTCAAATTCTACAGTGCTACCTTTTGTTTACAGCTATTTGAGTGTTACTTACAAAGGAGGCTTTAAAACATAGTTAAACTGCCAATATTCCATTGGCTACAGTTGGTAGCTCAGCCGAGAGTTTGAAAATTTTTGATTTGCCTATGTTTATAGAGAAAAGATACAACACATGTCTTTTAAAGTTTACAGTTTAAATTTAAGGTTTTAAGTTAAAATCAAAACCACACAATTCAGGCTTAGCCAAGCCTCAGGGAGCAGGCAGGAGAGAGGTTAAGCACATTTACATTTGAATTAAGACAATGCAGACTGCTCTGTAGAAGCTCAGGTGTTAAGCATTCCTTTTGTTCAGAGTCTTCAGACCTGGCCCTAGAAATGTGCTTAAGGGAATTTGTCTTTTGTCCTCATTGTTTCTTGTGAGAGGAGGGGTAACCTAAGAACCAAAGACTTTACCACAGTCTGTGGGCTAAGAGTTATCATTATGCTACAGAGATTAAAATTATACCTGCTTCCCTCCATGAGTATAGCTGTGCCTGCTGATAGAGTATGGTTCAGGTTGTTTTAATTCCTTTGTATTCAGAGTTGTTAAAAATGAGATGCTTTGGATTCCTCTAATATATGTAGCAATTACTAGAGAATAAGGTTGGCTTTTATCCGATATTCTCATGGGACTAAAAAAGATTGGTTATGAAATTAATCCAAAATAAAGTTCAAATTTAAGATTTATACAGTCTAACTTGCCTACTCCAGCTGCCATTTCAGTAAATGCTTATATAAAAGATGTTTTATACCATCCCTTTACATTTCTGGTAAAGGTGAGAGATTTACAGTTAGTAAATTTATTCATAATTTTTAAGAGCCCATGAAGCGACATTTGTTAGAAAAAATTGCTTCAGAAAATGGTTAATTGTTTTACATTTTATATATATAAATATTGTTGCTGCTTTAATACAAAAAATTAAGAGGTTAAATTTTTTGGTGTGTATTATTCATTGTGTGATACTTTATTAGTGGATTTCTCTAAAGAAGTTTTTTCTGCAAGCCATTGCTCCAATATAACGAGCTTTAAAAATTTTTTAGAGTACTTGTTACTCCAAAAAAGGATTCAAAGACAGTGTCTTTCAATATTTGAGACAGGTTGGGGCTAGAGAAATGGCTCAGCCGTTAAATATAACCCGCACGTGCACGCTCTCGCCCGCGAAAGACGACACGCGCGTCAGGATCCTTCCACAACCATATTTATTTCATCAATGAGGAGAGAAGGGACGGGGGCAGGCGGGGGTCTGTGGTGCCAGTTTATATAACCCTTAGCTTGTCGTGCTTATACCCGATTGGCTGTTAGCAGTTTGCTCGTATCCTGCCCTGGTTTGGGCCGTGAGTTTGGCGTCTCTAACCGTAGAGCTTATCGTATGGAACTAGCTGCCTGAGAGGAAGTGGGCTGTATCCTGAGCAAGCTCAGCAGCTTGAAGTTTTCCTCTCTGCACTTCCCTAGCTGCCAGTTCGCGCGTACCATCCCCCTCAAACGGAGCCTGAGCTCCGGCGCGGCTCATAACAGTTAAAGGCTAGACTTAAAATATAAAAGCTGAACTCCCAGCAACCACATGGTGGCTCACAACCATTTGTGGTGGGGATCTAACGCCATCTTCTGGCTTGTGCGTGTACATGCAAAGGAAAATAGTTTACTTTTAATCTTGATTTGCTCTTAGTGATTTTTAAAAGTTGTTAAGAGATATTTGGCTAAAAGCTCATCTTAAGCTTACCATAGGAGAATTTAAACCTCTGTTTGATATTTTCAAAGGGATACAAGTCCTAAATTAAATCATATGTGTATTTTCTTGGGTTTATCCTGCTTCAACACAATTAAATTATGTGTTGTAGCCACTGTTTAAAATGTTTAAAAAGGGTGTATCTGCCTTTGTCTTGTGGAATGGTATATTTCATGAAGTACAAAATGTTTCAGCTACAAGATTTAATATCTTTAACCATTTGAATAACATTAAAATTAATAAGGTGTTTAGGAATACATCTGCACAACCGGTGTCGGTGTGTGTGGACCCTCCATTTTTCTTTATGTTATCCAACTTTCAGAATAATTCTGATATTTTGGATTGTAAGAACGTTGCATGCCTTTTGGCACAATGCTGGAATGGATCACTAGACCTAGCCATGGTTAATCAAGTACAGCAGCTACTGTTGTTAATCAAAACTCAGAAAAGACCTCTAAGGCTTTGACCATTTTACAGAAAGTGGATGCATATCAGGCATCCTGTTGGTCAATCAGAAAGTTGATTTGCTCCAAGCCCATGTGGAGCAGCTCATTGATGTGGTTCAAATAAGCTGCGTGTCAGCAACCCCACATCCAGGTATTACACCTCTGAGATTTGTGAATGATACATTTATTCAAAGCCATAATCTTTCTGCTTATTTAAAAGAGAATTGGACTGGGGAGCTGGACCTGGTGCAGCAGCAATTGCAAATCCGGATTTCAAGCCTTGATGGAGCACAGATGGACCCCGTTACCCCTGGCGATTTTACTTCTTGAATTTCTTCTGCCTTTTCTTTCTTTCTTTCTAAAAGGGGGGATAGGCCTGTTTGATGCAGCCCTATGTTGTGGATTGATGTTCATGATGGTTGGTCTGTAAGCTCAGAGCCCAACAAAAACGTGACAAGGCTGCTATAGCCCAAGCACTCGCAGCCTTGAAGCAAGCATCTCTCCCTGAAATTTGACTATCTAGGCTGAGAAAGTAGCCGATGACTGAGACCCTCAGTTGATGCACCCCAAGGGTTCAGCCCATTGCACTGGGTCGATGAGAGGTCTAAGTCCAGCCAGCCCTTGCCTAAATATCTGTGGTACCTGAATAGTAGGTTGACAGCCCTTGCACTCCTGGGAGCTATACTCCATTGCACAGGGACGGGTGTCAATTCCTCTTTACATCCTCTTAGCCCTTGCACCCAGAGGACTTGTTTCCATTGCACCTGGTAGGGTAAGGGAGAATCTTCAGGGTATAAGCTCTTGATTGCTTATTCCCCCTAGATGGAGTTTGCTTATTCAGGCTTGAGTTCAAATCTTGATTGGTACTGCGTTTGATAGGCAATAGGCTGTTCCATATTAATAATTTAAACAGGGAGAGAGATGTTGGGAGCCGTAGTGAGCATGTCAGTATCTGCCATTTCAAGATGGCGCGGACATCGTGTCTTCACTAGTAAACAATTAACTGCGCAACTGCAAAGGCAGAAAGCCTGCCAAAGTCACTGGCCAATCCCGAGGCGTAATATTGGGTGGTGAGTGAACAGCCAATCAGAAGTGAATACGTCACTCTAGGATGTATTTAAGCGGTGCCTCTTCCTGTGTTTGGCCCTTCCGCGTCTTCCACGTTTGCTGATACAGAGTAAAGCCTCGTCTGTGGTAACTACCTGAATTCTGCCTCTCGTGTTTCTCTCCCACGGGCAAGGGGGGGACACGGGAGGTGCGCGCAACACATAAGACAACAGCCACAATCATCCTAAATTGAGAGAGACTCAAAGAATGTCCACTCACATCATTACAAGACAGGTCAACTTAGGTGGAAACCACTCTGCCACATCAAAAGACAAGCTAGCTACCAGCATGCCGTCCAGCCCCCAACTTGGACAGATATGTGCAGCTGAATCATAGGTAACACTGACTGCAAGGCTACAAAGACAAGAACAATGAAGAAGAAAAATAAACCAAGAAACACAGCAACAATTAACCAGAAACACAGAAATCAGCACCTAGGCCTTTGGCCATAACATAACCCAGATACCTAATCACCAGTATGAGAATACTGTCAACATCATCCATGGCAATATGGTACCATGAGAGTTTAGCTATCTCATGACATCAAGACCTGAATATACAATATACAAACAAGCTGAAATACCAGAAAATGACCTGACACCAACTTCATAAAGATGACAGAAGAAACAAACAAACAAATACCTTAAGGAAATCAGTAAAAAAAAAAATACAAAGAAATAATGTTGGATAAAATCAATGAATCCCTTAAGGAATGTTAAGAATGCCAAGAATTAACCAACAAACATGTGAAGGGTACCTGCTCAAGACCTGAAAATGGAAATAAAGCAATAAAGAAAACAAAAATAGAATTGTAGGAATGAAAAATTAGGTAAATGTAGGGAAACTATAGACACAAGAATCACCAACAGAATACAAGAAATGGAAGACAGATCTCAGCCATTGAAGACACAATAGAAAAAATAGATACATCATCAAAGAGAATGATAAATCTAAGCATTTCATATCAGAAATCATCCAGAAAATCTGGGAAACTATAAAAGCTCAAAGTCTCTGAAAATATTTTTACCAAAAATCCCATTGGAGAAAGCCATCCCAATACTACATCTTATTATTTGGAAATGATAGATAACTATATTTGTCTACTACAAACTGCTACGTGATTCTGCCAATCAATAATAGTGTGCCTAATTGACTCATGATAAATTTAGATTATTGTGTTTATGAAGTTCTGGATAGGACTCTTAGAAAATCCTGAGTAGTATTTATTTTTGGAACTAGGTTACTTCTCTTTTAAATTTCCAGCCAATTTGAAATAGTTACAGATCACATTACTAAATCTAGTTAAACCAGGTTACAACAAAAACTCTCTTATATTTATCATTGAGTCATATTAATATTTAGTTATTGCACTACTAATACAATAACATACAACACTAAAAACATCATTGCACTAACACAGTGTAGCAATAAATATTCAGTTGGGAATCATTTGCTATAGGAGTATTATTTCCTTATTAACATTACTCTGAATTTCCTTCTGATATTGATTGGTTCTAAAAATTGCATTATGAGTTTATAAGAGAAATAGAAATTCTGAAGTTTTTTTCTTTTGACATATACTCATATTAACAACTCTTCAATATGACTATTGTTTTGTGCCGATTTTGATATTAATATATTAAATGTCACATCATTGCAAGATACTTATAAATCATTTAAAATAGCACCTATTTATGTTGAATTCATTTTAAATCTTTCTATTATTTAAATTAATTATTTAATTGCCATACCAATTGCAAGTAGCATAAAATGATAGAGTCAATATTTTTGAGAGAATAATTAAAATAGAGGGGGAAATATGTGTCTATACACTAGATAGTAAGGTATCTAGTCAATAGTACACAGGATTCTGTGAGTCCTCAATTTAGTGATGGTTATCTGATAATACAAGGATGAAAACTACAAAGATTTTCTTTTTAAAAATTATTTATTTATTTATTTACATTCCAATAGTTCTCCCTCTTCCCGAGGGAGGTAACCAGAATATTTTCTAGTTTGAACCATTTGCCTGCAAAATTCATATTGTCCTTTGCTTTTGTTAGCTGAGTAGTATTCCATTGAGCAAATGGACCACATTTAGCCATTCTGATTGGTGTACAGTGGAATCTCAGTATTTATTTAATGTGACAACTCTCACTTACTTGATTTTCCTCATGTTCACCTGCCCTACTGCTGAAATGGTGACCTACCTATCATTCTGGGAAAATGTTAATCAGCATTTAAGGTTCTAGAGGTAATAATTTCTCTAGATGCTATTTTCAAATTATTTTCTCAAGAGTCAGACATCCAATTTTAACTAGTATTGATTTTCTATAAAGGACTTTTTTTTCTTTTGTTGGATATTTTATTTATTTACATTTAAAATGTTATCCCCTTTCCTGCTTTCCCACCCCAACCTGAAAACCCCTACCCCATACCCCCCGTCCCTGCTTTTATGAGGATGCTTCCCCACCCACCCACCCACCCACTCCTACCTTCTTGCCCTGGCAGTCTGCTACACTGGCGCATCAAGCTTTCACAAGAGCAAGGGCTTCTCCTCCCACTGATGTCATCTGCTCTTACATATGGGGCTGGAATCATGGATTGTCCCATGTGTAATTTATGGTGGTTGGTTTAGTTCCTGGGAGCTCTGGGGGGTCTAGTTGGTTGATATTGTTATTCTTCCTATGAGGTTGCTAACACCTTCAGATCCTTCAGTCCTTTCTCTAACTCCTCAACTGTTGAGAATATACATATTCTTTGAGGTCTGTATTTGGACATTTACAAATGCCCAATTCTTCAATATTTTTGAAATTATTAATTTTATTGTACATGTATGATTGTATTTATGCATGTGTGCCAGATATGTGTCTGGTACCAGTGGAATCCAAAAGAGAGTATTGGATCCCAGATTCCCTGGAACTGAAGTTACAAATGGTTGTGAGCCACTATGCAGTTGCCACTAAATGAATGTTGGTCCTCTGAAGAGTATCAGGTATTATTAATTATTTGAGCCATTTCAACCCTGAATTAACCTTTCTAATACACTAATATTCAGTTATTATTTTTTCCACTTTGTATAAGAAAGAATATACACATTTTAAAATGATATTTTAAGCAGGCTCTTTAGGATCTAGGGAGTAGAACCATGCCAGTACATGCTTTGTCCTTTCAGACATGCTGTCGCTAGAGTTAGTATCAGGGGTCTCCCAATAAGAGGACATCACATTTTCCCTGTATCACTTACAATATGCAGCTGCCTCACAAAACTAAAATTCTATTGCTTTCATACTTCTGTCATTAATATGGTACATATTGATTTTTTTAAATAAAGAATTCCTTGCAGCAATCTGATATTTAGAGAAATAAATTTATTAAACTTCTTTTGAAGCCGATGTGTTTGTGTACAGCGGATGACTTCAGTATTTGTCTCATATTGTAGCCCCGATCTTACTTTGAAGAGCGACTAAAGCTGATTTTTCCATCTCAGAATAGTAGGAACATAATTGGCATTTTACTGCACTTTGATGTTACATTAATATATCATGGAAGTTTAAAATTGATATATCACTGAATAAATATAAACTATATTTTTCATCTGTACCATTCTACTTATAAAGTTCAAAGCATTGGTTGTCTGAGTTCATAAAATTTTTACTAGATGGATGGGTTAGAGAAACTCCATAGAATCAATGACACACATACCATGTGGATTGATAGATTTTTTTTCACATCAAACTGTCATCTTGTCTCTGATGTTACATTATATTTGGTGCCTCAACAGTGGCTCAAATAGTTATTTTTTACAGCTGGTGTCCTACCACAAAATAACTCAGTATATTTTGATCACTCGGCTGTTTACTGCTATCCAAATGGTTTAGTTTTTCATCCTAAGTACAAGTCTAAATTTGTTTAACTAGTCTTTAATATTGTTTAGCATATATTAAAAAGCAGACTGACACATAGGAATCTCTCTATATCCTGAAATATTTTAGAAGTCTGAGTTTACTAAGTGATGTCACAATTTTTGTCTATTTTTTATAATAGTTATGGCCCAACTCAAAATGATGTTTTCTTATGATTATTTACATGATTGTTCCTTAAGAGCTGAATCATAACGAATATTTCTATATATGTGTGGGAATTTATATTCATAAGCAAGAGAACACATGCATGTTAAAATATTAATAAAAAACAATGTTTTTATAAAATTGAGTACTTACGACTGCTGTGTGTTGCTTTTCTCATTTTGAAATTTATGTACGAACACATTTCTATTTCTTTTGTTCCAAAGGACATTAATGTAGGATATTGAAAGGCTTGAAAGTACAGTACAGAACACAGAACCTAAAATTTTAGTTTTCTGAAGAAAACAACAAGAATAATGATTTATAAATTGTTACAGAGTTATAACTATAGTTATATATATGAACTAATGTTTGGTTGTATGTTTGTGCTTATTTATATGTGGGAAATTAAATTTAATGTGTTATGCAAAAAACAGTTACAAAAAATAAATAAAATTGTGTTATACATTATATCAATAGTACTACACTATTGTAAACAGTATATAATGCAGTGATGTGTCTATTTTGAAGTTTATAGATAATAAAAATTATCAATGGTAAACAAACAGAGGCTTAGAAACCTATTATGTTATTTTTGTAACAACACAGATAATTGAGCTCTGTGCTGAGATGTATCCATGTGCTAATAGGAAAGGATGGATTGGTTCTGAAAGAATTTAAATAGAGAATTAGTAACAGTTGATAAATTGCTAAATTGGTTAGAAGGCCAAGTAGCAGGAAAGAGAGCCTACTCTTGGGCGATGGCTTAGTTTCTGGCATGTGATAGAGGAGCTGATTATCATAATACAGGGAATGCTACCTCTGTCAATAAAAGTTGAGGGAACAAAATTTGGAGTTCAGCTAGATAGTGTTTGTTGCACATATAGTGACTAGACAACAACAGCATTGAAAGGTGCTGAAGGAGGTTTAGGACATCAGTGTACATTTGTAAATCATGCAGTGTGGTGATGTAGTTGTGATAAGATGATCGAGAGAAAAAATAACAGATACAAGTGAATGAGGAGTTATGGACTATGTAAATTGCATTGCTCACTTTTAAGCTTGAAATTATGTAACATGCTTTTCATGAATTTTTTATTAGATATTTTATTTATTTACAATACAGATGTCATCCCCTTCTCCTATTTCCCCTCTGTAGAAACCCCTATTATATACCCCCTCTTCCATTATGCTTTTATACCATTTTGATTACATGCAAGTAGTAAGGTCAGTTCTAGGTTGAGGGTCTAGCAATACAATAGATGCAAACAGTCAAGGAACAAGCAATACAGTAAACACAGTCAAAGAAAAAGGAAGGCCTTAAACCCAGTAAGGAGAACACTCCTGTGGTCATTGTTTCTAAAGGCTTATCAGGATGATCAAAGTATCTGAGCCTACTTCTCTATCATAGCCCAAGGTCATTTTCATGTCTGAAGCCTACTTCCTTTTTCTAGCCTAATATTTAGATTCCTGCCTGAGATTACTTCTTTGTTGTAGCCCACAATTTAGACTCCTTCCTGAAATTACTTCTTTGTTCTAGTCTAATGTCAGTTTCCTGCTTGAAGCCTACTTCCTTGTCCTTGGCCAACATGTATATGTTGTTAAAGATAAGCTTTAACACTTTAACACGCTTGGCAGCAATAAAAGTATTCCCAGGACAAGAAGGGCTAGCCTGATCAAGCTATATATGCCATTCCTGAGGTTTGTCCAAAATGGAAATACTGAGCTCAGGCCATGGATAATTTTATTGGCATTATCTGTAGCATCAAAGATTAACAGCATTCTTTAAATTCATAATCTCACTATGCAAAGTTAACACACCCAGAGAGGTGTTAGGATTATGCCACATATCCTACAGGTGTCCTTAAACTTTTTTCTAATTATAATGACAATCATAATTCATAATCTCACTATGCAAAGTTAACACACCCAGAGAGGTGTTAGGATTATGCCACATATCCTACAGGTGTTCTTAAACTTCTTTCTAATTATAATGACAATCATTGTGAATGTCAAATGTAACACTACTCTAATGATATTTATCATGACACTTGGGATGGTTCTGAACTCTTTAACCCTGAACCTTCTTCAGATAATTTGAATGGGTTATAGAGCGTTATTCGTTGTTCCAGATACCTACATAATTCCTTTTGTATACTCAATATATTAGTAACATTTTTTTGCTAGATGGTTAACAAAAATAGTTGTCTTAACTCCTTGTGTCAATGCTATTGCAGAAGCAGTGGTGCTAGCAATTAATGGAATTAAAGCTGTTATACCAGCAATAATCAATCCTGCTACTCTCTTGCTTCTGCTTAAAGCCCAACTCACTTCTTCCAGCACTTTCAAGATATTTTCAGAGAATCAAGGTTTTCTAATATTCAGGGCAGTGAGACAAAAGCTGGTTGATAGACCACCATAACAGACATGCCAGATTTCAACACACTAACATAATTGGAAATTATAAAGTCAATGCAACTTAGAATAAATGCTGTAAAAGAGACAAAACCAATTTTAGCTTGGCAAATAAAGAGCCTTAACACATGCACTAACCCTTGTTTGAAATCCAGATCCTGACCCAACATTATATCTTGCTATCCTAACATCATAACAAGCTATAGCTAGCTTCCACATATGTTCCTGTGAAAGTCCAGATCCAGTCTTTCAAAAGTAGACTGTTATTTTCCACATTGTATTGATTTCTAGACTAGTACATGATTGAGCCCTAATAGCTGGCCACCTTTAAGAAGAATACAAGAGACTTAATTTCTCTGCAATTCTCTATCCCACAAGGTCTAAAAACTTGAGGCAAGGAAGCTTTTTCCATCTGGAATATAGTCAAGCAAAGGTGGGTCAGGAATCTTTGTCTAATACAGCTCCCCTGTCACCCTTGTAAGGGCACTCAGCAAGCTCACAGGTTGACATCACTCTTTATCTCAGCAACAGTATGTCTCACGAATCTTTCTAAAGATTCATGGGCCTCTTCCACAATACCTTGTCCTTGAGGACTATATGAAATCCCCATATTAAATTGCTGACAAAAAGTCTCGACTGCTCAACTACAATTGCCAGACCCATTATCTGTGTTTTTTAATTGGTGTAGGAGGAGCTAAGGTGGGAGGAGTAAGGAGAGGAAGAGGAAAAGGAAGAGCAGTAGCTAGGGAGAGCAGAAATGTAGGAGCAACGGAAAACCACTTAGGTATAGAGAGCAGGCACGGGTAACAACTTTTATTTAGAGTTAGCTAATTGGGAAACAACTCTCTTTGTATAGGCATATTGTTATTGAGCATTACCAAACATATAAAGCCTTTGATTAATCTTTAAGCATTAGAGTCTCATTTTCTTACTTGGCCCGCATGGATTGCGGGATGGTCTGGGCAATGCCCAGCCTTGTGGAGACAGTGTGGAAGATTGGTAGAGCCCTCTCCCATGCTGGCATCTCATGGGTGGCAGGGCTAATGTTTCTGGCTGGCCATTTCTAGCTGCAGCATGCACACGGCCTCTGGCCACAGAACATGGTGGCTGAGCTAGGCAGAGCTGCCACAGCTTAGATAGTCGGATTGACTTGTGGACTTTTTAAAATAATTACAACAAATTGGATATTTTATTTATTTACCTTTCAATATTATCTCCTCTCCCATTCTCCCCAAAACCTATTATCCCATCCCCCTCCTCCTATTTCTATGAGGGTGTGTTCCCACCATCCTCCCATTCCCACCTCTTTGCTCTTGAATTCCCCAGCACTAGGGAATCCAAACTTTCATGCACAAAGACCCTCCACTTCCACTGATGCCTGATAAGGCCACCCTCAACTACCTATAAAGGTGGAGCCATGAGTCCCTCCCTTTGTGTTCTTATGCTGGAGGTTTCAGAATGGCTACTCTAGCTTGTTTCTTTGAACCATTTGCTTGAAAATTTGTTTTCCAGCCTTTTACTTTAAGGTAGAATCTGTCTTTGTCACTGAGGTGGGTTTCCTGTATGCAGCAAAATGCTGGGTCCTGTTTACATATCCAGTCCGTTAACCTATGTCTTTTTATTGGGGAATTGAGTCCATTGATTTTAAGAGATATTAAGGAGAGGAGATTGTTGCTTCCTGTTATTCTTGTTATTAGTGGTGTCATTGTTTTTGTGGCTATCTTCTTTTGGATTTGTTGGAAGAGGATTACTTTCATGTTCTTTCTAGGGTATAATTTCCCTCCTTGTATTGGAGCTTTCCTGCTATTATTTTTTTTCTTTTTCTAACACAAAAATACTTGACATGTCTAAGAATCAGGTTATATGTCTGTAAATTACTATTTTAAAACAGGTGTATATTTTCCTGTATTTATGTATAATACATTGAACTACTTCTTTACTAACAAGTATTAAATATGTATTTGCATGTCTCTCAAGAAAAGCTCTATCCTTCATATTCTAGACTTTCCATGACTTTTCAGATGACTCTCTTGTTACTACTATACTTTTGTTTGTTATTCCTTGTTTCTAGAGTGCTGCCATTCATTAATTTGCATGGTTCTTTCCTATTGTCTTTTGGACAACCTTCACAATTGCATTACCTCACTTAATTTAATGTGAGAGTTATACACAAGAGTTCTGAAAAAGGTGAACAGCTGAAGAAATCAGTAATGTTCAAGATTTAACTTCATCTGTCTTTGGAATCTCATACAGTAGTTATAAATATTAGCATAAAATGAGCTATAGGTGAACATGTTTATCATAAAACATGAGTAAGCAGAAAAAATGTAAGAGCCAGAGAGGATGAAGCACACCAAAGAAACAAGCCCTTATAACAAGGCCAATACATATGTGAACTCCCTGAGTCTATGGTCCTAAGAAAGTCTCCACCAGGTGGGGTCCTATACCAGAAAGGAGAAATGGACATAAGCTCCCATTCTGAACCTAGAGGCTTTAGGAGTGAGAGAATAAATTAATGAAAAGTGAAAAACAAGATAAAATTCAAAAGGAAAAAAGAATTGAGGAAAAAGCCCTGGCATGATATTATAAAACAATAAAACTCCAAAGATGGAACTGAGTTTATTCTCTGTTGGCCATCTACTGCTGAGTATGAAATCTACCCTTAAGAGTAATTTGTTCCTCCACTGAGGCTCCCTTTCAGCAAGGGTTTTATTTTTTTCTTTCTTTCTTTGTTCTTTCTTTGTTTCTTTTTTTCTTTCTTCCTTCCTTCTTTTTTTACTCTTCCTTCCTTCCTTCCTTCTTTCTTCTTTCCTTTTTCTCTCTCTTTCTCTCTCTTTCTTCTCTCTCTTTCTTCTTTCTCTCTCTCTCTCTTTCTTTCTTTCTCTCTTTTTCTTTTGAGTTGGTTTATCCAGAAATGTAGATGTAAATGTTGCTTTGAATTTTCTCAGAGGAAGGAATGAGATGATAGTCAATCTCAAACTGTGAAACTCAGCTTGGGCTGAGCCCAGAGTGTTTTTATCTAAATATGCCTGGACGTAGGCCTGGAATCTTCTATCTGCCATACAATCTAATCTGTAAATCTAACTGATTCAAATTGGCTTCTCTTGGATTTCAACAGAATTGCTCTACTTGAAAAGACTGCCTCTAAAGTCCACAAACTGAACTGCTGTGAATTCAACTACTCTGAACTGCATGAAATGGAACTTCTCTTAATCCCTTCTACCCTCTCTCTTCCTTAGAGCTCACAAGAAAAAAAGTAGTCTCTCCTGTATGTTCTTGCGAAAGCTGGTCTTATCCCATCTCTGACTTATTCTATAAAATCTTTCTCTGATTCACCATTTTGTCTCTCAATCAATTTGTTGTCGTTGTTTGAGATTAAAGGTATGTTAGAAAGTTGTTTGTATTCTGGCTAGGGGGATTAAAGGTGTGTGGCCTATCTGCATTCCAGCTATTATGATCCCTTGCCAGAACAGCTGTGTTGCTGAGTTAAAATTTCTCTACACATGAAAATTAATTTGCAACAAAAATAATAATACAAAGTAATATATGTATACAATTTCTGAAAATTAAAATATGATTCTGTAATAACTATTATTAAAAATTACATTTGCATTATTATAAAAACTAAACAAAGTTACTTTTATCTATAATATAGAAAACACATAAAACACAAAGTCAACTAATTTTATACTCTCAGAAATATAAAAAATAGTGAAAATCACAGGTAAATTGTTGCTATTCTTCTTTGGCATAAGCTGTAATTCAAAGTTTATTATGTGATAGAAAAAGAGATGTGTCATGTCTTTCTGTTACTATGTCTGAATTTACAAATACCACAACATGATGAGAGTCACTACTATTTATCTGAGTCATTTGAGTGAAGAGGCCTATTTGCTAACTGTTCCACGTATAATTTCATAAACAGGCAAGTCCTGAACTCTGCCAAGTAAGTCGATAGGACACTGAAGAAAGATTTGTTGTCATGAGAATCCAGCTCTATAACTTTCTTGTAATATCACTAATTGGCATAATGCCAACTTTAATTTTTCTTTTTGTTTTTTGAGACAGTGTTGATTGTTTCTGAAAACCATGATATGAAGACACTGGAACAGTGAAAGCATGTTAGTATTCTGAGAGGTAACTAACAGAGATCACAGAGGCATACTTACATTTTTGCCAGATTTCCAAAGGTCTCCAATAATATTATATCTTAAGCAGGACTCTCGTATCCTTGCTCCATTTTGCACACATCCTTGCATATATCCTTGCACACACATACACACACACACACGCTGTAGTTCTCTATTTGTATCTGTGTATATGCTTCCTGTGCATGCCCTTGTCTCCAATGTCAAATCATGTATCACCTTCTACTGTGATCCATCATAATGTGATGCAAGACTTTTCACTGAATCAGAAGTTCACAATTTTGGTTAAACTGGCTATCTAGAAAACTCCTGATATCTACTTTACTCTAGACTTTCTTTCTCTATAGCTGAGGAAACAGGCATGCTTTCATATCTAGAGCTTTTTAAATGTATTTGTTAGGGATTTGAAATCTGGTATATATATATATATATATATATATATATATATATATATAACAAGTGGCTTGTATTAAAGCATCTTCTTCAAATCTCAACTAAATTTTTGATAGAAATGATCACACATACCTTTAAATTGTCTTGAAACCTGACAATCTGTCAGCCTAAACTGAGACTCATGGAAGATGGTTACAATTTTCCTTTGCTTTTTATATGTTACAAAATTTAGGCAAATAATTTAAAGAACATTTCAACAATCATCTATTTTTCTTTTACAGGAAGTACCAAAAAAAGGGGCCAACAGAAAAGCAGAACACAGTCTGCATTTGTGTTTCTAAATTAATAAATTTAAAAGGATTTTGGAGTCACTTTCAAAGTCATAGTGCAACATAAATAATACCCAACTGTTTACACTGCATGGGTGAGATGCAACATACAGAGTTCCTTGGACAATGATGTAATAGCTGTATAAATATATTGACATCACCTAGAGTAAACAGCTGCTCTTTTCTAGGAGGGGAGATTTCATCCATTATCCAAAACCTCATTTCACACTATAGTTTGAGTGATGCAAAGGAAAGTACATTTATTTTAAGATCTCATAGTTAAGACACTATTCTCCATACAAAAGTGATCTCTAAATGTATTGTAAGGGTTTGTTATCATGAGAAATAAGTCATGTTATTTTACCATTATGATATCATTACTCTATGTTGTTTGGTATTGTGTTAACAAGCCTTAATTCTAATGAGTGCAAGTGAAATAAAAGTATTATTTTGAAGATTAAAAAATCATATCATCTTCACAGAAAATCATTTAAATATATTTTTGCTCTATTCACTTACTATGGCACAAAACCTCCTGCAATAGTAATCCATTTGATTTTACATGATCCATTTAACACTGATGTTTTCTTACAGCTATATGTGAAGTGATTGGTAATTTTTGATTGATATTCTATGACATTTTTTATTTAAGACCATTAATCAGAAAATTAATATTAATAGTATTTGGAACTGAAGAATATACACGAAATGTTACAGTGATATTAAATATTCTAAAAGATGTGAATGTTTACTGTTTCACAGTAAATCTAATGCCAGTTACATTCAAGTGCACACATGAAATCCATTTCTAAAATCTGAATGTCTGGAAAAATTCAGTTGAATAATGAAATGAGATAATATTAGAAGAGGGTCAACTAGTAAAAACCACACTATTTTAAAGGAGGCTTTTAGGCAGTATAGTGTCTAAGATTAAGCCTGGTGCCTGGAGTTATTTCCATAGTGCAGATTGAATCCTGTGTCTTTTTTTTTTAATTACAACTCTTGTTTATTAAGTTATATATTTCGTGGTGAAGAAACAAAGTCTGGAGTCAGTATTAGCAGTAATTTGTCAGATTAGCAATAGTGTGACTAATGATAGTTATATCTGAGAAAATACTGGGAGATTTGGTGAACTAAAGGCAGAAGAGTGAATTGTACATAGTGGAACATTAGGGGAGTAGGGCGGTGTTCTAAAAGGGGTACTTATCTTACTATAGGATACACTATGTACACTCATGTTCATAAATTAAGTGCTTATTAAATGATTGATACAAAAGCATTATGCTATTCTGAGCATTTTTAGACTCTACTCATGTTTTCTACTTTTCAAATACAGAAAGAAAAAGAAAACAATGGTTACTGATATACAATTAATTCAGGTTTCTTATTTTCTATGTCATCCTTAAGTTTAAGTGTAGAGTTTAAAATTCTGTAAAAATAATGCCACTTGTACATTAAGGGAAATGTCTTCTCTCTCTCTCTCTCTCTCTCTCTCTCTCTCTCTCTCTCTCTCTCTCTCTCACTCTCTCTCTCTCTCTCTCAGAAACATCTACTTAGAAACTGCTTCTGCCTTGGAGCCAAAGGAGAATCACTATACTAGTCAAGACTTCTGAATATCTCTTTTATTTTAATATTCTAAGCCTATAGTTCCATTTTAAATTTTCATTTTCAAGTAGAATTATAGTATAAAAATCCAACTACCTCATATTATTAAAATTAATGTTATGTGTTTATAAAATATAATCCTAAAACTCTATTGTATTATTAAAATATTGGAGTTGTAAGGGTTAATAAAATCATATAAAATCAAAATTATTGTCATAGATGGTAGAAGAACTAGAACCAAGATGTGGAAAATGGAGTTAATAAATTTCCACTCAACATAAGGAAGGACTTTCAGCAATGAAAGCTATCCAAGCATAGAAAAGGCTGCATCTCAAATAGTCAGCTTCTTGTCATTGGAACTATTCAAGCAGAATCCAGATATATGACTATCATTTGCAGATGGTATGAATGTGGTGAAAAGTGAGACTGAATGACCTTTAAAGTCCCTTCAAACTCTGTTATGATTATAAGCAGATATCTGATGAAAAACAATTCTCATTGAACATGGCAAGACTGAAATAACAGGCCCAGTATAACAGTGAGAGAAGAATAAATTGAAGGATTTGTTGTGATTGAGGAAAACAAGTGTATTTTCTAAAATCTAGTAGCAATGAGTTACAGCATTAGAAACTGCCATGAATCATGGCTGGGCATGAAGAAGACATATTGATTTAGTGCTTTACTTCCAGTCCATATGGAGTTACTTTTCAAATGGCAGCAATTGCTGGGAAGTGTACTAGGCAAGATGTGCTGCCTACCTCCCAAACACTAGGTTATGTCACTGTCAATATGTGAACACTTGCTTCAATATGCAACCACAGATAAAAAAACAAATGAAAAATCATGGCATGACTGCCAATCGCCCATCATCATTTCAGCTAGAGGGTTTAGCTACTGTTCTGTCACTTTCAAAATAAGAAGAAGAATGGAAATGCAGATTAGAATATATTTAAATGAATGAGTTTGAATTGACATTTTCAGGCAGTGTTAACCATGTTCTAGGGTCAGAATAAGATAAAATTCAGTAAGACTTTCAGGTCCTCATGGCATCTTGGTCAATATTGTGTGGTGCACAATATTGCTAAGTTAATCTACAGGGTCAAATCATGCTTCTGTTTTCCAATTAAGTAGGTGGACTAAAGGATTGTGTAAAGAAAGTGAAGGGAAACTTATTTAATGTCTAAACTTCCTCTTTTCCAACGAGTTTCATTTCTTTGAATGTTTCAATAAGGATCCCAGTTTCTTCAAGGTAGTATGATCTTTGTCTCTTTCTCTGGGTTTGAAGGAAAGAATTCTGGGAAAACTTCACTCTATGCTCAACTTTACTAAGTGTCATTTAAACTCTACATATAAGCAATTTTGAGATTTCTTTAAGTATACTTTTCATTTTAAGATTCATACTCTTGGCAATTTGTTTCCAGCAGCATAAGCCATTTTAAACATATGTTTTAAATACTTCTATATATTTGTATTCATATAATGGTGAAGTACTTCATCTTCTGATTCCAAGGTGTTGGTATAATAAAACTACGCATTTATATCCAGTAGAAGAAAATTATTTGCAATGATTTTTAGCAAGATATTTTAATATTTCAACTTATCTCATCTTTTTAAAAAATTTATCTTTTAATAAAAAATCATGAAATAAAGTGTAATAAAATAAAACAAAACTACCACATCAACGTTAAACAAGGCAAAAACTATAGAAAGAAAAAAATCCCAAGAGAAAGGCATAAAAATCAAAGACCTACTTCTTCACACAATCAGGAGCCCCATAAAAACAGTAAACTAAAAGCCATAATACATACAGAGAGGACTTGGTGAAGACCGATGTAAAACCTGTGCTTACTGCTTCAGTGTCTTTGAGTTTATATGACATTTGCTTAGTTGGTTTATTATTGATAATTTATACAAGTATAAATGCAAAAATGAATGCTTTTTTATTACAAATTATACAATTGGATTACAACAAAGAACTTTGGAATAGTAAGTTGAATCCCCCATCTGTAATAATAATAGGATTACACAAATGTGGGTAAAAGGTTTACAGTGGTAGTCATAATGTTTAACTTGCTTTCTCTCTGTCTTCATCTCTGACTCAATCTTCCCCTCCTCCTCCCCCTCTCCCCCAGTCTCATGTGTGTGTGTGTGTGCATGATAAATATAATAACATAAAAGGAGGCTAGTAACTTGGGGAGTTATGTTTTATAATACTTTATGTTATTATGTTATAATAACATAAAGGAGGCTAGTTAGCATGGTAGAGAAATGTTGGAGAGAGGAATGGTGAAAAAAGTGTAACTCCACTCTAGATAAAAGCATTTAAAAAGAATAGCATACACATATCTAAAAAGATTTAATAAAGTTTGAAAAATTAATAAGTATGTATTAAAATTACTTTTCTATTTTTGCTTTACTGGTTTAAAAATAACTTTCACAAAACCAAGTTCTTTCTGTAATAAAATGTAATTCAAACCAGAATGTAATGCTATTTGTTGTATTTAGGCTAATAAACATACGAGTTTATTTTTATTCTGGTAAAAAAAAAACCTTTACATTTATCTCTCTTTAAATAAACTTAGATAGGAATGTGTATTTAAATTCAAAGCTTATCATATAAAGGAACATGCATGAAAATAGATCCAGATATTTAGAACAGTTTTATTCACTACTTTACCTACAAAGTGTCTATTTTTCATAATACTTTAAAATTAGAGTAATATTTACATTGGGAACAAATAAAATTTATATTTAGCATAACTAACTTGTATGATTTTTTAAAAATGTAATAGTTTGTCTTACTTGTACATTTGAAATATAGTCCCTCATTCCAGTAAGTAGCGAAAAAATATTTTTGTAACATTACATTACAACCTACATCACTTAACAAAAGGCATGAGTTTAATTAGAAAATAATCAAAAGGTTTTTTTTTTTTTTGGTTTCATGCTATACCTACTGAAGCAATAATTGCTTGGCATCATTGACACAATGGCAGTGTTATTTTCTGGTTAATTCTCATCTGTATTGGATAATTAAAAACAGCATGAATTGATTAATAATAACCAAACATTTCATTATTTGATATTAGAATGCAATGAATAACAAAGACTTCTTAATTAAGACTACAAGAGGGACTAGGAAGTGAATGGACATGAAGTAATAATAAAATATGTTTACTGATTACTGACATAAAAATACTAAATCCATGAATTTCATGACTAGGAATCTCAGTTGAGATTCTAGATAAATTTTTTTTTCAAAAGAGTAATTAACTACACCTTGCTTCTCATCCTTAAATTTATTTATTTGGCTGTAAAGAAAGTCAAGTGAAGTTTGATAAAAATTCAAAACACAAAACCTATAAAGACTATAAATTTCTGTCATTCTCACTCACTTTAGTGATTGATTCACGTAACAAATATTCTGCATCTTACTCCTTGTCATTAGAGATAGCAATTTTGACAGGATAGGAGTTACAGTATTACATGTTTCTTTTCAAAACCATTTTAAAGATCTGCTTGCTTCATTGTTCCATACCATTCAGTTAACAGCCTCTAAGGACTTTCTGAAAGCCAGTACGGTCTGAATGCTTTCTCCTACTTACTATACTCAGCTGTGAATTTATTTTTAGACAATAAATTTGGAACATAAAGAAACTGAGTTTTGTGCTTATTTTTCTTAAGAAAGTATTTTTTTTTCGGTTTCATGAGGTTTGTTTTATATTGTTGCTCTTAGTCCCTGTACTGTTGATGTCTTGTTCAGAAAGTTCTTTCCTATGTTGGTGAGTTCAAGGCTAGTCACTTTCTGTATCATGTTCAATATATCTGGATTTATGTTGAGGTATTTGATCCAATCTGAGTTGTATTTTGTGCAAGGTAAAAAGTATGGTTCTACTTGGATTCGTCTATATGCAGCCATTCAGTTTAACCAGCACCACTTATTGAAGAGGCTTCATTTATCTAGTGGCTAATTTCTTCCACAGGTGTGCTAATTTATATCTTTATCTTCAATTTGTTTTATTGCTGTGTCTGGTTTTGTGCAAAAACAGGTTATTTTTATTACTGTAGCTCTGTAATAAAATTTGAGTTCTGAGATATTAATATGTTCACCAGTTGTTTCCTTATTAAGATTAGTTTAGCAATCTTGTTTTGTGTCCATAGGAAGGGAAATGTCCTTTTAAGTTATGTGACAAATTTTGTTAGCCGGTGATGGGGATTTCTCTGAATCAGTTGATTGCCATTGCTAAATTAATTCTATGAAAAGAGGGGCATACTTAAATCTTTCAGTATCTTCTTCAATATTTTTTCAGTATTTTAAGTTTCTGAGCTTACATATCTTTCTCTTGCTTGGTTAGAGTTAACCAAAATGTTTGTGTTCTGTCCAGAAAACACTTTTCCTGTGTCAATAAGTTCAGTGTTCTTCCCCACTTTCTTTTCTATCAGATTCAACAGACCTGATTTTATGTTGAGGTCTTTGATCCACTTGAGGTTCAGTTTATGCAGGGTGAAAGTATGGATCTATTTTGATTCTTCAGTATGCAGCAATTCAGTTTGACCCCTAACATTTTTTGAGTTGCTCTTTTTTAAAAGTTATTTGCTTTTGTTTTGTTTTTATATTTTATTATTGGTTATATTATTATTTACATTTCAAATGTTATCTCCTTTCCCAGTTTCCAATCCAAAATTCCCCTGTCCCATCTCCCTCTCCCTGTCTCTATGAGGGTGCTCTCTTACCCACCAACTCACTTCCTCCTCACGCCCAGAACATTCTCCTATGCTGGTGCAGTGAGCCTCCACAAAACTGAGGGTCTCCCCTCCCATTATGCCAGATAAGGAAATCCTCTGCTACATATGCAGCTGGAGCCATGAGTACTCCCTGTGTACTCTTTGGTTGGTGGTTTAGTCCCTGGGAGCTCTGTGGATGAGGTGTCTGTTTGGTTAATATGTTGTTCTTACTATTGAATTGCAAACCCCTTCAGCTCCTTCAGTTCTTTCCCTAATTTCTCCATTGTGGTCCCTATGCTCAGTGTGATGGTTGGCTGCAAGCATCTGCATCTTTATTGATCAGGCTCTGATCAAGCCTGGGGACAGCTATACTAGGCTCCTGTCAGTAAGTACTTTTGACATCTTCAGTAGTGTCTGGGTTTGGTATCTGCAGATGGGAACGAATCAACAAAACCTGGAGCTTGTTCTTTGAGAAAATGAACAAGATAGATAACGCTTAGCCACAGTAACAGAGGGTGCACAGAGCCAGTATCCAAATTAACAAAATTAGAAATGAAAGGAGAGACATAACAACAGAAACTGAGGAAATTAAAAAAATCATCAGATTCAAATACAAAAACCTATACACAACAAAACTGGAAAATGTAGATGAAATGAATGATTTTCTAGACAGATATCAGGTACAAAAGTTAAATCAGGATCAGATAAACCATCCAAACAGTTCCATAACTCCTAAAGAAATAGAAGCAGTCATTAGAAGTCTCCCAACCAAAAAAAGTCCAGGAACAGATGGTTTAATGGAGATTTCTTTCAGACCTTTGAAGAAGACCTAATACCAATACCCTTCAAACTATTCCATAAAACAGAAACAGAAGAAACGTTACCTAATTTATTTTGTGAAGCCACAGTTAGGCTGATCCCTAAACCACACAAAGACTCTACAAAGACAGAGAATTCAGATCAAATTCCCTTATGCAAAAATACTCAATAAAATTATTGCAAACCTGAATCCAAGAACACAGCAAAAAGATTATTCACCATAATCAAGTAGGTTTCATCCCAGGGATGTAGGAATGGTTCAATATACAGAAATTCATCAATGTAATCCACTATACAAGAAACTCAAAGGGAAAAAAAAAACACATGATCATCTCATTAGATGCTGAAAAAGCATTTGACAAAAATACAACTCCCCTTCATGTTAAAAGTCTTGGAAAGATCAGAAATTCAAGGCCCATACATAGACATGGTAGAAGTAATATATGAAAACAAACCAATAGGTTATAGTTAAAGATACTGTTTCCTTGATTTCTTTCAGAGTCTGTTTGTCATTTGTTTACTGAAAGGCTACTGATATTTGATTTTTTTTTATCCTACTGAAAGAGATTATCAACTTTTTGATTTTCCTGGATAAATTTTTAAGTTTTCCATTTACACAATTATATCATCAGCAAATAAATATATTTGACTTCTTTCTTTTATATTTGTATTCCCTTGATCTCCTTCAGCTAAGATTTCATGTACTGTACTGAATACACATGGAGAGTCCTTTTTTCAATTAGTGGTAATGCTTGGAGTCTCTCTCTACTAGGTAAATGTCAGCTGTAATCTTGTAAAACTTCTTCATTAAACTGAGGTAAGTCCTTCATTTCCCTAATCACTAGAAATTTTATTATAAAATGTTTGAATTTTTCCCAACCGTAATGTACTATTTTGATTCTGTCTTCTTTTAAATGTGATGGACCTTCTGATCACCATGAAATCATCAAGATGTTCATATAATTCCCTAGCACACACTGACTGAAGATATAACATCACCTGCAACTTTAGTTATATCTTTCTATGTACTATAGTATGTGCAAAGAATGTAGGAATAAGGGTACTGACTATATGAAACTAGTTTTTCATCCTACCATAAATCATATTACTATGGTTTCATGTTATATCTTGAAAACATTTATCACTATTATTCTTCTAATGACTTTTAAGGAATTGGTTTTGTCTCTATTCTTATTGGTTCCCTGCTCCATATTTTCAGCAAAATTTTATCTAAGATTTCTTACTGAAGTCAAAAATATTAAAAGTTCCTCTTTAATTTACTTTGTAAGTTTCCATTTTTTTTTTTACTTATTTTCTCCTTAAAAATTATATATTTAGGCTTATATATTATATTTGTTTAGTTTTCTTTTGGAGCTTAAACATTATATCTTAAGTTTAACAAACTGCACATTCAAATTCCACCACATTTCACTTAAAATATAAAGGTATTTTAAATACGTATTTCTGTCTGTCCTCTGGTTCTATGTGCCATTATGGATGGTAATATGATTTTTTTCACTTGTGTTAATATTTTACTATGATGCTGTATGATTTTTTACTTGAAGATAAAAGAAACTTAAAGATGTCTATTTTATAGTTTTTTAATGCTAAGGCTCAAAAAATTTGTTTACCACATTATTTCAACTACTATCAACTCTCAAAAAAATTTCTGTCTACCACAGTATTTTAATTACTATCAATTTTAATTACTTGTATGAATTACTTTCCCTTTTGTATGAATAATATTCCTTTACTTTTATACTGTTTCTTACTATTCTTGTTGGTATAATTCTCATGTTTTGTCTGAACATGTCTTTGTATAATTTTGTTTAACCAAAAATTATTTTTTAACATAGTACTATACAAGATTGATATATACATTTTCATAGCTTGCTTCTTGATTTGCATACTTTTAACGCCTAGTTATTTTGTATTTGTTTCCTTTCCTTTTGTGTATGTGATTAATATTTCTTTTGATCAATAATTTCCAGAGTTTTAATGTGATATCTTGATATTAATTTTGTTTTTTACTATAATTTGATTTTAGTGTGGACATACAAGCATGTTTATGTGTATATGTATTTGGTGTATGGGTTACAGTAGTATTTGCTGGAACATGTGCACATGTGTGAAAACTAGAGGTCAATATTGAATTGTCTTTTTGAATGGTATTTTATAAATTTATACACATAAATTATCTTACTGAACCTTGAGCTCAATAATTGATTTAAGCTTGCTTATTAATGAACTACAGAGATCCATTTATCTCTGCCATCCCAGTGGTTGCCATTCATCTGGCTCTTTAGACAGTATAAATCCAATCTCAGATATTCACCATGGTGAAACAAATGCTATGCTGACTAGGCCATGCTTCCAGCTATATTCATGTAGTTTTTTAATAGCTTCTTTAAGTCATAAGCTTGTATATACCTGAAAACTATTATAGATACATGTTCACTTTTTCCAATGTTTTTTCAATCTCATTGAAGAATTTACATACATATTAAATTGTCTGTTTTCCTCAGATCTATGAAAAAATTCCTTTTAAGTGTCTTCCTAGTTAAGTGCCATTTAGAATATTTTGTTTTACACTCAAATTCTAGATTGGTTTCAATATATATATATATATATATATATATATATATTCAGCTATTTTGCATTTTGCTTATACTTCCATATTAGTTTAATATTATATACTTCCATATTAGTTTAATATTATATAAAATACATAAAACATATAAAATAATAGTTCTATCTTATAAATTAATTAATTCTGTGAGTTTTATGAATTTTGTTTCACTTCTTCATCTAAAATTTCTTTTACATTTTATACCTATCCTAGGCTTTGTTTGGTAATTAATATTGGCTTTATCAGTTCTGGTTTCAATTCTTGTAGAATTTTTCTGTTTTCTTTCTATTCATGGCTGTAGTTTCCAAATCAACAAAATTGTAAACATTGTTCAAAAATATAAATTTCTTAGTTATCTGGTTTTTTTCTTCAAGAGTATAAAGTTTTATTTTAATTGGCTACTTTATTTACATTTCAAATGTTATCCCCTTTCCCGATCTCCCCTCATGAATCCCCCTATCCCATCCCCACTCTTACTGCCTCTATGATGGTGCTCCCCCACCTACCCACCCACTCCTGATTTCCAGCCCAGGTATTCCTCTACACTGGGGCATCAAAACCTGCACAGTACCAAGAGCCACTCTTCCCAACTATGTCCAAAAAGGCCACTTTCTGCAACATATATGAATGGCGCCATGAGTCCCTCCCAAACTCTTTGATTGGTGATTCATTCCCTGGGAGCTCCAGGGTGTCTGAAGGTTGACACTGTTGCTTCCCCCATGGGGCTGAAAACCCCCTCAGCTCCTTCAGTCCCTTCTCCAACTCCTCCATCTAGGACCTCATGCTCTGTCTAATGGTTGCCTGCCAGCATCTGCCTCTGTATTTGTCAGGCTCTGGCAGAGCCTCTCAGGAGACAGCTGTAGCAGGCTTCTGTCAGCGTGTACTTCCTGATATCCGCAATAGCATCTGTTTTTGGCAACGGTATATGAGATGGATCCCCAGGTGGGACAGTCTCTGGATGGCCTTTCCTTCAGTTTCTGTTCCACACTTTGTCTCCATATTTCCTCCTCTTGAGTATTTTGTTCCCCCTTTGAAGCATCCACACTGAAGTATCCACACTTTGGTCTTCCTTCTTCTTGAGCTTCATATGGTCTGTGAATTTTATCTTGGGTATTCCAAGCTTTGGGGCTAATGTCCACTTATTAGTGAGTGCATATCATGTGTGTTCTTTTGTTACTGGGTTACCTCACTCAGGATGATGTTTCCAAATTTCAAGTTTTATTCAACACAAAAAAAAATTCTTGTGCTATTCTAGACCTATTTGGCTCCTTCAATCCTGCCTTCCCCTCTTTCACAGTATTCCCTAAATTTGGACTAATATTGGGCTCTGGATCTTTGCATTTATTTCTGTCAGTTGGTGGGGGAAGCCTCTAAGATGACAATTATTCTAGGCTCCAGTCTGCAAGAATAGGAGAATATCATTATAATGTCAGGGATGGGCTCTAGCTCATGGCATGGGTCTCAAGCTGGGCTATTCTTTGATTGTCTACTTCCTCAATTTCTGCTTTATCTTTACTCCTGCATATTTTTAGGCAGGGCAAAATGTGAGTCAAATTTTTTCTGCCTGGATTAGTGACCCAATCCCTCCACTGGAAGTTTCATTTTATTTTATTATTTATTTATTTATTTATTTATTTATTTCAGAAAATGGCTGTTTCAAGTTCCCTATTTCCCACTAGTAGAAATATTAGAGGCACCATTATACATTCCTGGTAGTTTCCATTGTTCCAGGTTTCTAGCTCATCCTAAAGATGTCCCCACAATTGATTCCAGTTCTCTTTCCCAGCACACTCCCCTTTGTCTTCTCCCCACTTGAATATTTCTGTTTCTTTCTCCACACTTTCCCCATGCAGTTCCATCCTTTCATATGCCCCTTTGTATATACTATTTCCCATTCTCAGTGAAATTCAAGCCACACCCCCTTATGTCCTGCTTCATACTTAGCTTCTTTGAGATTGTGTTCTGCAGCATGATTGCCTTGTACTTTATGGGAATATCCACTTATAAATAAGTACATACCATGTTTGTCTTTCTAGGTTTGGGTTACCTCACTCTGGATGAACTTTTCTCATTCCATCCATTTGCCTGCAAATTTCATGATGTCATTGTTTTGTTTTTATGACTGAATACAATGTTTTAATTGTGCTATTTTTTTCCATAAAAGTCCAGCACATGATATGTTTACTGCTATTTAGAGGGAAAATTAATGCAAGAAGAATCTGGTTTTTTGCTATGTTTGATGGTCACTATTAGCTATTCTTCCAGTTTTATGGTTTTCCTTAATTTGGATGAGTTTTTTTCTTATTTATTTATTTATTTATTTATTCACTTTATATCCCAGTTGGAACACCCCTCCTACTCACTGTCCCTTCTCAAATGGCCCCTTTCTCCTCCTTCTCCCCTTTAATCTCTGAGTAGGAGGAGGTCCCTATTGGGTGCCACCTCATTGTGGTACCTCAAGTTGCTGCAGGACTAGGCACACCCTCTCTCACTGAGGCCATACAAGATATCTCTGTTAGGGGAACAAGATCTACAAGCAGGCAACAGAGTCAGGGGAAGCCATTACTCCAGTTGGGGGATCTGAATGATACCAAGTTGCACATCTGCCACATATGTCCAGGGGCGGGGCTAGGTCCAGCCCTTGTATGCCCTTTGATTGCTGGTTCAGTCTCTGAGAGCTCACAAAGGTACAGGTTAATTGACTCTGTTGGTCTTCCTGTCCCCTCCAGGTTGCTCAATCCTTCCTCCAATTATTTCACAAGACTTCAATTAGAGTGGTTCTTGACATAATTTTGAAGACTGCTTTCAAGGAGTTATAATTACAAAAACTATATTAAAATATCTTTTTAAAATTATGTATATATGTATGTATGTATGTATGTATATCCCAAAATGTGTTTGGTATTTTTTGGTTCTGAAATTTCTCCCATAAGCTCAGGTCTGCTTATTCTTCAGCTGCTGGTGCTATGTGGGAAACTTTAAGAGGAACCAGAATACTAGGGATGTATTTTGAAGATTATAATTGGTCCGTAGTCCTTTTTTCCTGTCTATGCTTCCTGTCTGGTGTCCTGTAAGATTCCTTCACCATCATTTTATCCTTAAGCACTGAAGGTCAAGGAATTCAGGACTCAATCTCTTACTACCATGAGCTAAAATAAATCTTTCCTCCTCTTGACTATTTTTTTCATATATTTTGCAATTTTAATGAGTAATACTCCATTATATAAATGTACCACATTTTCTTTATCATTCTTCAGTTGAGGGACATCTAGGTTCTTTCCAGGTTCTGTTAATTATGAATAATAGACAGCTATAAATAAAGCTGCTATGAACATAAATGAGAAAGTGCCCTTCTGGTATGGTGGAGCTTCTTTTAGGTATAGTATATGTCCAGGAGCAAAAAGCTGGATTTTGAGGTAGAATTATTCCCATTTATCCAAGGAATTGCCAAACTGATTTCTAAAGTGGTTATACAATTTTTCACTCCACAACCCAAATGGAGATGTGATTCTCTTCCTTCATATCTTTGCCAACATGATCTGTCACTTGAGTTTTTGATGTTAGCTATTCTTAGAGGTATAAGAAGAAATCTTCATCATTTTGATTTGTATTTCTTTAATGACTGAGGATGTCTAGTTTAACATGTCTTTTAAAAAATTTATTTATTTATTTATTTATTTACATCATAAATGTTGTGCCTACTATTGGTTCCCCTCTCCTGAAATTCCTTCCCCTATCTATTCTCCTATTCTCTTCTGAAAGGGTAGCCCTCCCTCCTGTATCTCCTCACCCTGGTGCATAAATTCTCTTCAAAATTGGGTGAATGCTCTTCCACTAGACATTACAGCCTCTGCTATGTATATGTCAGGGGCCTAAGACCAGGCCTGAACCCTCTTTTATTCATGGCTTAGTCTCTGGGATGTCTCAGGTGTCCAGGTTAGTTGACACTGATGGTCTTCCTGTAGAATTATCAGCTCTTTGAGAGCTTTCAATATTTCCACTAACTCTTCCACAGGGGTCCATGACATTCATCTAATGTTTGTCTATAGATATCTGCAGCTGTCTTAGTCTGATGCTGGGTAGAGCCTCTCAAAGGGCTGCTATGCTAGTCTCTGGTCTACAAGCACAACACAGCATCATTGATAGTGTAATAGATTGGTACTTGTCCATGGGTCTCAAAATAGGCCATTCACTAGTAGGCCCATTCCTTTACTATTGTTGAGCCAAGTTCTCTCAATGAATCTAGAACTTTTGGTTTGGTTATATTGTCTTACAAGTGAGTCCCTGAGTACTTTACCTCTCCAGTACTGCAATTTAAGGCAGAAAACACCATAAGATTCTTCTCACGTGTGTGCTGGTAATCTGAACTCTGTTCTTAAGGTTCATTTAACAAACATCATACCCATTGAGCCATAACCTCAGCCCCCAGAATGTTGTCTTCATGATAAAATCAGAGAGGTTAATATGGTATGTTCTTCAAATAGCTCTAGGTTTATCATTATCATAAAGAAAAATCATGAATAATAAAGAAGTACCTATAAACCATTTAAATATAACTTTATCTAAAAATGACAGTTTAGGGTTTAAAATAAGCTATTTTTTTTTACTCCTTGATGATTTCTGGTAAAACACTTTTTTACTGCTAAATGGCCTACATCAGAGGGTTTTATGGGGGCACTAGATTTACAATGAGTACAATTACTGACAATATGTTTTTCTCAAAATAGTTTTCAATCAAAATGTAAAATAATTCAGCTATAATACTCTAAAAACTATACTCAAAATTTAAGGATATTAGGTAATATGACGGTATATATTCTTATTCTGAGGATAAATAATCAAAATATCTTTTACTTAAGACTAAAAAGAGCATTAACCAATATTAATACTAGAGATAAAAGTATTAAGCGCTAATCTACAGGAAACCTGTGAGACCTTCAGTATACATGTAGCTAATGCCAGTCTGTTTTAATAACTTTTTAATTGCATGTTAATTATTTATTCATTAAATTGCTTATTCCAGTACTTCATCTACAGTCTCTAGTGGCTCTGGATGAAAGAACTCAAACCTCCAGTCACTTGTAAACAACCAGGCTGGCGTTTTTATTGCATTTAAATTAGTCATGATGGGACACCACATGAGAGTGTATGTAGAACCTTCGGACTTCTTGAGCTTTGTTTACTCCTTCTCTGAATCATAAGCCTTGGCATTTGAATATTAGCTCTTATATGAGCACAGTTTTGTTGGTTTTCTCGGACTAAATTCAGGATGTTTGAGCTGTAGCATCAGGAGGGGTCTTACAAAGTTTAAAAACAAAACTTTTGATGAATTGCAAGCATCACTTAGAGAATAACATGTATATTTTACTATAGTATCTATCACTCACATGAACCATGGCTGTATTATATAATGAATGAGAGAGAAAGTGAAAATTATAGCAGTTACACATTAATAATTATTATATGATAAATGTCAAATATTGCAGATATACAAATATGGAGACAATTTTTTAGAGATTAATATTTAATCCAGCTTTCTAAGGATGATAATATCTTAGATGGACTTACAGTTTTATTTCCAGAGATTGCCTTAGATGCATTTTACAGTCTGAGAAACAGCAAGCTTATATGGAATGGAAAGTAGGGCTATCAGTATATTAAAAAGGAGGAATATGAAAATAACTATAAATTTGAGCAACACACAGTACTGTGAATCTGAAGTCAAATTTCATTTGTTTGTAAAAAGCCATGCAGATTTTAAAATATTCTACAGAAAAATTGCACCTAATATACATCAGAGCTTTCTCAGTATCTGCTATAGAGTAATGCTTATTTTTCACCACCATGATTGGATAGATGACAATTTGCTGTAACTGGTTGATAACCACTATAATTGGTTATCAATTTGGGAAGCTGTAAACTGTCACTCAGATAAAGATTAAAACTCAAGAGATGAAGCAACTTTCCTTAGAGTTATTCTGGTTTTACATCACAATGAAGATAAAAGTTTCTAAGTAGGACTACCGTAAGCCAGAAATTATCTATATTTTATCTTTTAGATAACAGGCCGAAGGCTAACATGTGTATCCCTATGTATGAATATGTACACATACATGTATATAAAGTCTGTATATGGTACAATATTATAAATAATATTCCTTCATTTTATAGTATGTTTTATAATGTAAACCAGCTGCTGACAAAGCTCTGGTGTTTATTAGATGCAATTTCTTTGTAGGATTCTCTCAAATTTGCATAAGCAAATGAAATTTGACTTCTCAAGCATAGTACTATCTGCTACTGAAATTTACAGCTACTTTTATTTATATTTATTTATAGCTATTTATACGATATTATCCTTATAATATTTACATATAATATATAATATAATTGATATATAACACATGCAATATATATTTATATATAGTAGTGTATTTGCAAGAAACTAAATAAAATTGGTACGCCAATTAAAGGGGTAAAAGGGGAATAATCAGGTATGGGAGGAGATGTACAGAGGGTTAGGAAGTTAAGCGCAGAGATGTGTAGCAATGGGGGATGGGGAACTGGGAGTAGCAACCAGAAAGTTCCAGATGCCAGGAAAGCAAGATTCTCCCAGGACTCCATGGGGATGACATAAGCTGAAATACCTCACAAAGGAGAGGGAGAACGTGATGAGACCATATCCAGAGGTCAGGCTCCCTCCCCCCAACCCCCTGAATGAGGGAAGGGGCCACCCACCCATCTCCAAAATTTTAACCCAGAATTGCTCCTGTCTAAAGGAAATAGAGGGACAAAGAGTGGAGCAGAGACTGGAGTTAAGGTTATCCAGAGACTGCCTGACCTGGGGATCCATCCCACCTGTAGCCATCAAACCCAGACATTATTTCTGATGCCAAGAAGTACTGCTGACAGGAGCCTGATACAGCTGTCTTCTGAGAGTCTCTGCTAGACCCTGATCAATACAGATGCTCACAGCCAACCATCAGACTGAGCACAGAGACCCGAATGGAGGAGTTATGGGAAGGACTGAAGGAGCTGAAAGGGCCTTATCTGGCATCAATGAGAGGGGATGTCCTTGGTCCTGTGAAGGCTTGATGTCCTAGTGTAGAGGAATTCTAGGGTGGGGAGGCAAGAATGAGTGGGTGTGTGGTGGAGCATCCTCATAGAAACAGGGTAAAGGGGGATGGGATAGAGGGTTTCTGGGGTGGGGAGCCTGGAAAGGGGATAACATTTGATATGTAAATAAGTCAAATATCCAATTTTTAAAACAGAAAAAAACTTCACACAAAAAAAATAAGATCTGACTTATGCATCAAATAATAGTGGAAATGTTCATTTCCTGTGATAAAGCAAGAGAAAAGAATAAAAGCCATATTTAAGAATCAGTAAAACTCTTAAGTGTGAAAAGGCAGTGGTGATACACAGGGGCTGAACAATTTCAATAATTCTGCTGTGGCACTTAACTGAAAGAATATGAGCAAAAAGAAAATAATTGCTCAATATATTCTTTAAATGTTACCTTAGTGAAGCTATTAGTTGACACAAAGAGTTTTAAGGACCGAGAATGCATTTTGATGATGGTAGAGATTCTGTCTTTATATTCCCATATTTCCAAAGTTTCTCATGTATCTTATCTTTCTAATGGAGCACTTGGTGGGGAAGCCTGGGAATGTGCCAAGGAAATTCACCAGTTTTTTAGGAAGACAAATGTATTGGGACATAGAAAATCCAGAGTGGAGAGTGGTGTCAAACTTTTCAGATTTATCTTCTTTACTAATTTTCGCCATCACTTGACCTCAGTTTTCATGGAAGAGTTAAATTTCTGGCTTTTTAGTGTACATTTACGTTAAAAGAATCCATTACAAAGGACTTTCTACACCATGGACAGAATTCAGAATCCATCTACACTTATCAGTACACTGGCATTCAGAGATCAGGAAGAAATCAGTCAACCAGAGAAAGAGTGGGTTGACAGAGTGGGAGTTCCAGTTACCTAAGCACTTAAGCATGATATCTGGAACATTTGCCACTGACTTGACCACTCCACAGAGGCCATCACAGCATTGGCTAGGTAGGCATTGAACCCTATTAATATTCACTGCTAGGTAGTAAAGATATCTGGAAAAAAAGTGGAAAATCATCTGCAAAATTGAGACTTTTATGACTAGATAGCATAAGGCAACTACTTTTAGTATATAAAAGTTGAGAAAAATCAGACACAGTCATATTCATGAGTAATATCAATATATAAAATTGATAAACTATTGAGTAGAGTGATTTCAATGAAGTATGAAGTACCATAAATTGTCAATGTGGTTGTTGGTGGAATATAATTGAATGTGAAATGGTTCCAGTTAAGTACATAAGACTTTCCAATGGTTTCATTTTGGAAAACAGTTGTGTTGTCTCAGCCAATGAGAGCTAAGGTATAAAAAAACTGGCAAAAATATGAGACAGTATAAAGTACATTGAGAGAACAATTCTACATTTTTATGGTCTAAGTACTCTGCTTAAGATTATCACTTATGTAGATTACTAACTGGATCCAAAGATATTTCTATACCTTTTATCCTTTGTCTAACATCTTTGTGCCACCCCTGCCATAGGTTGATACAATTGTTCAAACATACATGCTCATAATTATGTAGGTACAGAAATATGATCCAAGTACTAAGTTGTGAACAATATATTTTAAGGATCCAGTGATGATCCGTTCAATAACAATGCATTTGTAAAGTCTGAAGATGCTTGGAAACGTATTTCTGTTTTCTCACAATACAAAATCTAAAAGATTTTTATAGCCAAGAAACCAAGATTTTATATAATTTTGTTATAAAACTTATATTTATGTGTTTATTAATACAAATATAATATCAATAATAAATGTTACAATGTATCATTATAATCAAGTCCTGACCACTTTTCCTTATATAGAGAAAATTCATTTTTTCACGTTTTCTTGTTTTGTTAATACAGATGGCTACTTCTCAAGATGGGTAAATATGTCACATTTTTTTGTAACTTTATCTAATATTTTTTCATTTATTTGTTTTTCTGTGGTGACATTTGTTTCCCAACAACCCAATCTTACTTTGAGCTTATTTTCAAATTATCTTACACTTTGATTTCTCTTTGATAGAAGGTTAATGTGTAGTTCTAAGTCATAATTTCTTTTATACCTACTGAGCTGAGATTGTCAATATTGTATTTCTCATTTGTAGTGATATTTTTAAAATGTCCAGATTGAATCTACAACGTTTTTGTAAGGCATTTGATGAAAGTTGATTGAATATTTTGAGAAATCAGGAACCTAGAAGAGTTTTAATTCATTGCATCTGAGTTTCTCTACTGTTTCTTGTTTTGAGAAAAACTCATTATTGAACAAAATGACTCATTTTTCAAACTATGGTCACTTTAGAACTAAAAACAAAATTCCATGAGCAGAAATAAAGGGTTTTCTCACTGTATTTACTAAGCCTATTACTCATTTGGAATTAAAACTTGAGTTTTACAAGTTAAATTTATCTCTGTGCTTTCAGAGGATTTTCTCTGAGATGAAATGTTGAAGTTATGACACATTATGCTACAGAGTATTTAAAGACGATGGATGTTTTACACATGAGTACTCTATTCGTTGAATTTTTAGAGCGAACGATGTGATTGACAATCCACAGATCTGCACAACTGGCCTGACATATAAGCAGATTCACATTTGTTAGAGAGCCAGAAACCTACTCCAACAAATCAGAAAATATCTAGTTAGTATTTATTAAAATCTCAGGTGCTACATGTTCAGATATTTTTAGTGAGGAGGTCATTAACTAATATTACTTTGTATTGACAGTAAAAATCATTATCATATGATTACAGAGCAGAGAGGAAAGGAAGAGTCACTTACTATGTGCTACATTCACATGTGGCACTGTATTTAAACAAAAGTAAACAAAACAAAGCAAAAAACAAAACAAACAAACAAACAAACAAACAAAAAACCAAAAAAAACCCTAATCAAATGGTACTGTCAGCAACAAAAGTCCACCAAAAGATTGATCTTCTTCAGGCTGCACAAGTTCAGAGAAATATTTTTGTAAGAGTAGAGTAAAAAACTTATATTATGGGAAAATATTACTCATTGAATAAATTATAGATATGCTGGGTTAATAATTCATTATATATACATGAAAGAAATCACAGAAAATATATGTTTATAGATTTATGTGCATGAGTGCTTGTGTCTCTGTATGTATGTACATAACAATAACCATTCATATAATTTTAAGATTTAATATACAGAGACTTAAACAATGAAGTTTGCTCAAAGACATAAAAGAAAAATTACAAAATATTATAATGTTCTCAATGTTTCTTAGAATAGTAGAATGAGTCTATTATTTACCCACAACCAAAATGACTATTCAACAAAATATATACTTGTTATATATTTATAAAATTATCTAAAAATAAGGAACATTAAAAAAAACTTAAATATGGAAGGATAATAATAAAATCTAATATATATGTATATATATAAATTAATTAAACTTAAAGATTAATCATTAATGGATAAAAGATTGCAAAAGAAGTATAAAATAATTGGGGAAGCTTTTTTCCAAACTTAGTAGAATGAAAATTCATATTTAGGTATCAGAGTGAATGAAAAATTAAAAATAAATATTTATCTATGTATATCATAAGATATAAAATAATGTATATTTAATGCAACATGGATAAAAATATGAATAACAAAAGAATGGCAAACTAACAGATAGTAAAACCAGAAACATTAAAATAATATTTCAATATATCTGGGGGAAAATTATTTAGGTAGATATTGGCAGTTAACTAAATTATCATTCAAGAATAACATTTCAACACAGAGGAAATAAACAGTCAAATGAAAAGTCTCCCTATAGAATTAAAAAGATAGTCATTCAATATTACATCTAAGATATATAAGGAGATTAAAGAACCAAAATCAGCTCACTCTTTTGTAAATGGTGATATCACTTCGAAAATGTTTTTGAAGAATTTATAGACATGGTCAATAGGTATATAAAAACTTTAAACATCACTGCTCAAGAGCGAATGAAAAATAAAAGCCATAGGATATCAGTTCACAGCTATCAGGATGGCTAGCTATTAAGGGGATGGAGGACACCAAGAAAACAAGCTCTCTAAACCAACATGACCTCAGCTCTTATAAACTCACAGGAAGTTGAAGCAGCATTCACAGGGATTACACTGCTCTGCACAGGTCCTTTGTGTATATGTTGTGGCTTTCAGTTTAGAGTTTTTTGAGTTTCCTGCAGGTGTGAACCGGTAAGTCTGTTTCTGGTGCCTTTTTTTTTTCTTCTTCTTTCCTTCTTTTTGCTTGTTTTGTACAACTCTTATAGCTAGTTTTAGGGTTATCTTGTCTTATTTTATTATTTATTTTGTTTTATCTTGTTTTATTTTATTTATCTTGCTATTATCCATTACAAGCCTGCCAAGGACGAGACTCATCTTAGAGAGGGATTCTGAGAGAGAATGTGTCTGGGAGGTGCTAAAACAAAGGACTCAAAATCAAATCCTGGGTCGAAGCTAACAAACAGGCTATGTTGTGCTGGAAACAGTTTTCCAGCCTGCTTTCTCTCTGTTCTGCTTTCTTTCTTTATCTGCTCTGGTTTCTCTCTGATCTGCTTTCTCTGGAGATCTTTAGACAGCTTTCTCAGCCAGAGACAGTTCTCCAAGTAGTTCTCTCTTGCTATTCTAAAAAATTCTCTGGATCGCTCATCTCCTGCAGATCATAAGCTCAGTCTATTTAACATATCAATCCAGTTATTTCCTTTTGATTATCCTAAGAATCCACATCCTAAGATCTCTGCCCCTTAATTCTTAGGAGACAGAAAGCACACATTTTCTTTTAACATTGCAAAATAATTCAGAGATCTGCCTGCCTCTGTTAAGCAAAGAGCATAGACTAGCTGGATGGGACCCCTGTCGTGAAATATCCATTTCTATGACACCTTGACCTAACAGTGCTGTGTCCCAGGCTGTTCAGGAATCTGACTGCTTTTGTATCTGCCTCACTTTGTAGCTTTCTAATAAGCAAGCTCATTAATTCAACTGCCTTTGTTCCTTTAGAGTCATGAAACCCCTCATAACTCATATTGCATCTTTATATTTTGCATAGTTGAGGAATTATATATATTTTGAATTCATGTTTCTAAAGTTCTTTCCACAGCCTTAAGGGCTGTCCTGAAAGACTTGGCATTTATCCCTGTGTGTATCATTTTGCTAAAACTAGACTTTTAGCTACCTGGAAGTCTATTGTCTGATTATCATGGAGTCATTAACATTAACAGAAAGCACATTCCTCAAAGAACAATTGGAAAATATATACATTATTATACAAGCAAGCCTTACACTTAATGGAGACATGGACACTCTTGGAGGCCCACATGTGCAGGGCTTGTCCCAGGAGCAGGCACCATATCATTCAGTTCCCATTAAGGCCTTGCCAGAACCAGCAGTAGCCTATTAGAAGTGTATTCTAATAGTCAAAAATATTTGAATCATTTTGCAGGTAAGATGATGAGAAACTAGGAAAACAAGAGAGAATGAAAACCATAACATAATATACGACATGAGGAAAATCTATTTTCTATAAAAGAATCATATTTTTGATCAAATGAAAAGTTAAGTTTTGGGAATCACTTAGAAGGAAAAGGGCCTCATGAGACTGTAGTTATGATAGTCCCCATTTTGTTTGGTGGACACCTAAAAAAATATTTTCAGGTCATACTGGAGTTCTATTTCAAACACTTTGAGGAATCTCTATTTGGTTCTTTTATTGGTTGTATCCATTCATATTCCTGTAAGTAGAATGAGTCTATTAAAAAAAAAAACAACAGTAGTACTCAGTTCCATATTAATGAGCATTTAAGAAAATAAATGAACTTTTCTGAATCATCCTAAGTGAGACAATTTTTTTTTGTTTGTTAAGCCATTAACATATTAGAAACAATTTCTTGGAGGAAGATTATAGAAAGCAAAATTTTGATTATTTTATTTCATTGGGCATGGAAGTAAAATGTATAAATACACTATTAGATATAATAAAGTAAATACATAAACATATACAAGGGTAGTTTTGTTTTGTTTTGTTTTGTTTTGTTTTGTTTTGTTTTGTTTTAGATTTCTCTTAGGTATCCAAGTTTGGTTTGGTAATAGAGAATTCAAGTACTTATAATAGTTGTTTTTCATAAAGAAAAATCATGCTAAACCAATACACATAAAATATATGAACATTTACATATCCTCTTATTAAGTGTCTAGCAGCATATAAAAATGAAAGGAACATTGATTTTAAAATATTTTCCAAAAATCTAGATTATGCATCACAATTTCTTTTGAATTATGATTATGAAACATTTAAAAACTTGCCCTTAAAGTATCAAACCATTGTTCCCAGTTCTGAAAGTCCTAGCTGGTGCAGTGAGATAAGACAAGAAAATATATCAAGCTAGAAAAAGTCAGTAAGCCACCAATTTAACTTTATTATTGCATACAAAGGAAAGCTGAGACTCTGCAAAGGGATGTTGGAATTCATTAAAGAGTAGATTCAAAGCTTTAGTGTCGGAATATACTCAAAATTAATCAACCCATTTTGTATTCATCTCCAACAACTTGAAAAGAACGTTCTAGAAGGAAATATGTAAGTTAAAGTTGCCAAAACAGAGTATGATAAAAATATATACCCTGTATATATTCAAAGTCTGTAACTTGATTATTTATGTCTCTGTGATTGTCAGTAACAGAACAGAATAGTCATGAGGAAATAAATGTCACTAAATAAGATTTTATATAGCTAGCAGTATATAGATGAAGGGACCAAGAGGTTTCTGGAATAGAATACTGTTTTATATCTCACTTAGTTGTAATTATAGAAGTCTTCTCTGCTAAACATCACTCATAAATTGCATGCAGGAATTCTATGTACATTACATATCTTCATATCTCCTTTCTCATAAAAGGCAGAGACAATTAAAAAATGAAGATTAAATAAGCCCAAGGAACAAAAAGTTGTTTCCAAAATGAGGTGAAATACAGTCCTGATAATTAACCAGTATCTATTTTTCAGAAATATTTTATATTTTCAATGCAACAAATAGTTGAATGTATTCACATTTACACAATTGTCAAACTTGAACATAGGCAGTCTTTTAAAAAGCTGTCCCTGGGGAAGAAAGAAACAAAGTTCCCTCTCTGTGGCCAAAACATTGGATTTCATGAGAATAGCATCATTATCACTAACAGTTTATTTTGCCTGTGTAGGGCAGCAAGAGTAGGCACTGAGAAAAGAGAAATCAAGGATACCACATGGTAGGGCAGGACAGAAACCTTGACAAATGTATAATAATAATATTAGTCAATCATCTTCCAAAGACAAGGCAGTATCAGATGGTCATGAGGATATATACAAGTTTCTGGTTTTTGATGTGGAATAAAAATCCCTGAGACAGATAATATTGTTTACTCATTTGATTTAGAAAATAATTTAAAAGAATGTATCTTTGTTTGTTTTAATTCTTTTGCTCATACTATTATTATTGTTGTTGTTTGGGACAGGGTTTTACAGTGTAGCTTAATCTGGCCTAGAACTTACTGCTGCGCATAGACTCTTTAAAATCTTGGCACTCTCAGTCTCAGACTCCTAATTTGCAAAGGTACAGGAATGTAACACTAAACATGGCTATTGTAAGTTTTATTGTGCTAACATCATTGATCTGACACACTATACATATTTAGTTATATAAATAATCACTTTTTTTTGTTGTTTTTTGAGACAGGGTTTTTCTCTGTAACCCTGGTTGTCCTGGAACTCACTCTGTAGACCAGGCTGGCCTCAAACTCAGAAATCCACCTGCCTCTGCCTCCCAAATGCTGGGATTAAAGGTGTGCGCCATCACTGCCCGGCCAATAATCACATTTTTAAACAGTTTCTCTCAATTTATACAGAACTCCTAATATATTTCAAGGATTGATATCAGTATTGATATAAGTATTAATAGCTTTCTCTTTTCAAGCCAACATTTTTCTCTGTAAATTTTACCAGGGCCTCTTTGCTAGCAAACTATGCTCTGTGAAGGGTTATGCATATGTGGGAAAATTGGTTTTCTAAAAGAATTCAATGCCTCTCAGTCTTTCATCATTTACACATAATGCCATGCCTGCAGCACAAAATTAAAAGATCATTGAGGAATTCTGTTTTAAATACACTTTAATTTTCCTCAGAACACAAAGGCCAGAAATCACAATAAGCCAAAGCTGTAATTGTTCCTGTTTTTAGGACATTGCTGCCCCATATAACCTTATTGCTATCTGATGTTCTAAAATGATTACATTCACCACTATATTAAAATATATTTAGTTAGGAACACGATGTCCACGTCATCTAATATATTATGTATTTAAGGAAGTATGTAAGTAAATTTAAATATAAATAACTATTTGTACATACTAAATCTTTGCACATTAGTAATGCAGCAAAGCAACATTTTTAAATTGTACTTCATTGGCACAGTATAGAATCTCTATTTGATCAGCAACATAATTGTTCTAACAATATATGTAATTTAATATGTATGTACAAAGAAAAGTGTATGCTCCACAAATAGAAATAGGACAAATGAATGTTTAAAGGGTTTTATGACAGAGTTTGTTTAGTTTGAGGATCGCATATCTCCAGGTTTAGAGCAAGCCAATAGTGTGATTCTAGACACTAACATTTTGATATGTCATGTAGACAATTTCATTCACAAATTATTACTTTATACAATAGTCATAGTAAGACACACTATGGAAAATGTTGACTTCTGAAAATTGGCCTTCTTTGCAAAGAAGACAGACATAGCTTGTCTCTACTAAAAGTATATGCAATTATCTTTTAAAATCTATCTATCTAGAAGTAGTAGTGTTAGTGTTAGTGTTAGTTTTAATGTTAGTGGTAGTGGTAGTAGTAGTAGTCTGTGGTGTGTGTGTGTGTGTGTGTGTGTGTGTGTGTGTGTGTGTGTGTGTGTTCGTGTGTGACCAGGGGAGATTAATTATCATTTTCTGCCTTGGAGGTCATGAACATGGACTCCTATTGACAGGATGGTGGTGTGTGCCCATTCTACAGAGTCATCTTGCCAGTAGTTTCAAAGCATCCAAGAATATCCTTTTAAAGCTTTGTACTTGCTGGTTTTGTGTGTCAACTTGACACAAGCTGGAGTTATCACAGAGAAAGAAGCCTTCCTTGAGAAATTGTCTCCATGAGATCCAGAAAATGTAAGGCATTTTCTCAATTAGTGATCAAGGGTGGGAGGGCCCATTGTGGGTGGTACCATCCCTGGACTGGTAGTCTTGGGTTCTATAAGAAAGCAAGCTGATCAAACCAGGGGAAGCAAGCAATTAATTAGCATTCCTCCATGGCCTCTGCATTAGCTCCTGCTTCTTGACATGCTTGACCTCCAGTTCTGATTTTCTTTGGTGATAAACAGCAATGTGGAATTGTAAGCTACATAATCCCTTTCCCCTACAACTTGCTTCTTGGTCATGATATTTTGTGCAGGAATAGAAACTCTGACTAACACAAGCTTCATCATCTCAGAAACCATGTACAATTGGGGATAAATATTGATCTGAGTTTCACCTAGTGCATGCTGCTGATATTGAGTAGAGATGAAAGGGAAAATACTATATTATTTATACATTTTCTTAAACTAAATATCACCTAACTGCTTATCTAAATTTCACAAAAATATTAAACACTATTTGGAGAAAGCATTTCAATTATGATTACCTCTATAAAATTTAGTGGTATGAAAGTTAGAAGTGGTAATCTCAATTTACATTTACATGTTTCAATCAATGTGTAAATTAAAATTCCTAGTGTCTGCTACAAATTTATTTTTAAAAAATGAGACCTTGTAACTTTATGACTTACTTTTATTCACATTTATATTTGTTTCCATTAGAATTTAAGGGAATATGGAATGATTCTTTTGTCTACACTCTGAGACAGCTAGACTATACAAATGCTCATAGTTATTCATAAGCATGAAAACATTGTACTGAAACAGTATGTAGAAAAATCCATATATATATATATTGTACAGAATTATGTAAATGAGTATACCATATAAAACAGAGTTTCTTGGATATAAGTTACATCAAAACCATTACCAAAGTTTATAAAGCAGATTCTCTATGCTACTTGTAATTCTGGTATGTGGTCTAAGTGTCTGTATTTCTCAAATGTTCTCACATAATGTTTCTAGTACTAGGGCAGTGAATATACTTTGAATAAAACTGTCTTATAAAAATCAAACTGAAATTCCAAATTAAAAATATTGGTTTGTCCTCAACATTTCATTTTTCTTTTTAAATGTAATCTCTCTTAGAGACCTGGAAGTTCCTACGTAGTTCAGGCTGGCATTGACTTTTCTATATGGACATCATAATATCCTCAGGTGTGGGATGACAAGTTTGAACCATCACATCCAGCTAGAAGAACATTTACAGAAGTTGTAATGTTTTTAAGTTTTCTTTCATATAGGGACTGAGAGACTGAGGTATATGTCTAAAAACTGATTGAGTACATTACACTTTATAATGAAAACATACTGGTAAAGCATGTCAAGATTTCTAGCTTCATGAGAGTGACAGTTGAAGGGAAAAATTAATAGAAGAGAGCACTGTGATTTTGAGAGGAGACTAGCGTATCTCTCTGACAAAAGACAACATTCTATATGGATAGCCAGATACATGTTGAAGCTAGATTTTTAGATTCCATTAGAGTTTGTGTTTGGGTCATCCATTCTTCATTAGATTTTTCTGGAAATTCCTTTATATACATATGAAAAGGTATATCTTCATGGAGATTTTAAATTCCAATAAGTTGATAACTATGACTAACCTTAGTAGTTACTAGTCAGAGATTAGCATTCATAATTCATTAGTCAGTAGCTACAAGAAAGGTAAAATATTAATGGAAACTTTTATAATAAGGTCACATTAGGGCAGGACATGGATTCATGGAGTTTTTCTCTATAATAAAATACCCAAGACTTTGTAAATTGATTTTTTAAATGAGTTTATTTAGTTCATTCTTGTGGGACACCAACATCAACCTCGGTTTGTTAGCACTTCATTAAACATAAAATAACAATGGTAAAGACAAATACAAGGTTGCTAGGTCACTCCAGTAGACATTAAATCTGTGTGAGTGGGGGACCAGTTTCACTCCTTGTGAACTCACCATCCCTTCAGAAGAATCTTATGGAATTCTCTGAATACTTGTAAAGTCAAAAGAAGAGTTGGAGTGCTGGGGCTGTGGGTTAGAGATAGACTGTTTTCTAGCATATGCAAAGTTCTGGGTTGGCCCCAAACAAACAGCCAAAGGAACAAACAAAATAAAACCAAAAATGTTAAATTCTGAAATACAACAGTATATCAACCATGAGGTAATGTTAATGTCACAGAAGAGAGAATAGGGAAATAAACATTAAAAAATAATTAATCCATCCTTATAAGTTCAACATCATGACAAACATAAAATCTTAATGATCCCAATTTGCCTTATGGTCTGCTGTACACACTCTGGAAAATGGTTAGGGTCTCATCGCTTCCATCTGTCTCCATCTGCAGCTCTTCTGAATGCTGGTCACTGATTGTCTTGGTCAGATGATATATGTTGCCTATAGACTTATCCTGAAATCATTGCTTCTTGTCCTATAGGATCCTAACAACTATTCCTCTCCCACATAGCTATCATGCATCTCCATATTAAGAGCTCTCTCTAGCAATGGCAGTCTCCAACTTGTCCTCACAGACATTTTATTGCAGTCTTTGTGGAACCCACCAGAATATTGACATCTAATGCTCCATGCATTTGAAAAGCCAGCATCATCGTAGATATTCTATTTATAAAACAGTGCTTGGAAAACGCTTAAATCATAGCAGATCTAGAATGATTTACTAGAAAACAAGTATCTTCTTAAAAACTTGTTTTGAAATTAGATATTAGATTTTTCTGTCATATAATACATCCTGACCACCACTTTTCCCTCTCTCCACATCTCCCTGGCCTCCCACTTGCCATCTTCCCCAGACCAGCTCCCTTCCACCTCTGGTGTCCTCTACAGAAAAGAACAGACATCCAAGAGAAGACAGGACAAAACATGATACAACAGGACCAACTAAAAGACCTCATATTAAACCTGAGGAGGAAAAACAGTGAACTGATTCCTAATGATATTCTACTCTACTCACTGATTGATGCCTTGTCCAACTGCAATCAAAGATGGTTTATCAGACAGCAGATGTGAATTGTGCAGAGATCCACAGCCAGACATTATGCAGAGAAAGAGAGTATAAATTTGAGGTCTCCATCGGGTCCCTCCTTTCAGATATCCAGAAACGCTGAAGAAGAGGGGGCAGAAAGACTGTAGGAGTCAGAGGGAATAAAGGGTCCAGGAAGAAGATGACACACTGAATCAACTATACAAGGCTCACATAGGTTTCAGAGACTGAAGCAGCAAGCATAGGGTCTGCCTGGGTCCGCACCAGATCCTCTGCATACATGTAATGGCTGCCAGATTGCTAGGCTTTGGGGGACTGCTAATAGTGGCACCAAATGTCCCTCTGACTCTTTTTGCCTGCTTTTGAAACTCTTTTCCTCCTACTGGATATGGAATGTTAAAGTTGTTCTGTGAAGTAATTTCGTGAGGATACTTCAGGCTCTTTTGGTAAAATGGTCCTATCTTGGTAGGCCCTTGTACCTGTGATAGAAAGGTGATTTATTTAAGATTTTCCGACACTGCCAGGGCTTTTTACTTTTATTTGGTCAGCTGGTGCACACATCCATTCATCTACTTGGTGAATCTATTTTGAAAGTGATATATTCATCATTCTTTTAAATATTGTTTTGTTGCTCATCCACTTACTCTTTAAATTTTCCAAATACTTACACTCAGCTTCCTTTTGCTTTCAAGCAAGGCTAAACACAGCCAAAAGTACACACACAATTTCTTCTGGATGTTGAAAACTTCTGCTACTTTGTTGTTCTTAAGTTCAACTCTCATCTAGCTCTGGGGCATGGGCAAAGGCAGGAAATATTTAATTAATTTTCATTATTAAATCACTTCAAGTAATATCATTCATCCTAATCACCTTCATAATCATTCCTTCCCCAACTCTTCTCAGATATATCAACTTGTAGGTTTATATTTTTTATAACCTACTTTAATACGGGTTCAACCTCCCCTTAAGGCAACCACCCATTAGATGTAGTGGAAAAGATAGGTTATTAGGATATGAAGCAAGTGAGCCTGTTTAGAAATACTTCTTTGAGACAATTCCAATCTTCGTTGTTCTCAGTTTAGTTATTTAGCAAACACCAAAGATGAAATAGCAGCTAGTCCACTTGGCAGACACCACACAGCAAGGCAGCTTAATCCAGAAGAAACCACAAGGCTCACCAAACAGCCTGAGTCTACAGAAGCAGTATGAAGTTGCAGAAATCTCATGAGTAGTTCTGTGGTGAATTTTTCTCTATGAAGTCACCACACATGAAGATCAGCAGCACATTGTGAGGCAAACCAAAATATGTGTTTCATCAGTGAATACTAGCAAGGCTGAGTAAGGTGAACCAATGTTCAACTTCCTACTATCTGTATGGTTATATTTATATTCCTTCTCAAAAATGCATCCTTTCATGTGTTTGCTATATCAAAACATCCTTTCACCTGTCTGCCTTAACAAAACATCACTCTAACCTGCGTCTCCAAACAAATCAGAAATTTCCACTTTTTCCCTGTCCTCCCTCTTCATCAGTTTCTTCATTGCCTTCTTTTTAAGAATAGACTGTCATGAAGAAGCTGTCTTGCTTCTTTTTCTGCTAATCTTGAGTCATTCAGAGAATTACCTGAAGTATACTTCTTACAGCATCAATAACATGTCTAGTCTACAGCTTCATAGCTCTTCCCATGTCCCTCTGTGATGCAGTTCTAAAAATACTCATCATAAGTTTTTAGACAAAGTTATAGCAATAGCCCCTTCTCAATACCAAACTTTTATACTTTGAAATGTTCATTCTCTTAATGATATGAATGAGGCTAGATAGCTTTGCTAAGTAGAGAATATGAGCTACAACTTAATATTCCTGAGATTCAAGGACATTATACTGCCATCAAGCTTACTGAGAACATTGTTAAAGTTGGATCATAAAGGTTAGTAGTGTATGTGAGGAGTAATCACATTCCAAGTCAAGTGGCCAGGAGTGGGCAGGACTAGGCCTTTCTTCTAAGAACTAATTGAAGTTTAGAGAGTTATTCTTTTCTGAGTTAATACTTTTTGAAACCAGATACTCCAGCCAGTGGCCATTATATCTCATTTTTCTAATATTCCAACTCCTCCACACAATGCCTGTAGTTCATAAACCCCACTAGGGATAAAGCACATGAAAAATACAGAATGGTACATGGGAATTCTGTGTATTGCATTTTCATATTCCTGTGCCTTAGTAGGCTGCTGTGACAAATCAGATGGCTTACAAATTTATATCTTTTCTTCAGTTATTGAGATTCAAGATGTAAAATGTCTCAGTTTCATTTTCAATGAACATCTATTACTTCCACGACCATCTATTAAATGTAACCTAACTGACACTGAGGAGGAGAGAAGGAGAGCTCTCTGGGGTTCTTTTATATGGTGGCTAACTCTACTCTGCATAGCTTCACCACCACAACATAATAATCTCCAATGGTTTGCCCTCTTGGTAGTAGCCACTTGCAGTGTAAAATCAACACACACATGTGAGAGGCACATACATATTTCAACTTTAGCATTCTGTAAGGCCGAATCTCTTTGAAAAGTGAAATATTTTAAGGTTTTATTAAATAATTATATTTCAGATATAATTTTTGAGAATCATTGTGATTCATGACAAGGTTAAATTGAGATCAAAAGCTTAGCATCCCCCTAAATACCTGATATAAATGATGGTGTAGCCATGTACTGCCTTTTTAATGTACCTTCCAATTCTCTTATGCTCAGGGATGAATTCTTAATAGCTTGTCCTCGTGTGTTTTTTAATCCTCTTCTCTCCCATTTCATAGTCCCCTAACCCTTTTAGAAGCTAAATTTTGTCATTTTAATATGACTGTAATTGTTATATGTTACTCTATTCAGTATCTGACAGGCAGTATTGCCTCGGGGAAAGAAAGAGATAAGTGTCCTATTGAGTTTAAATAGATTTGTTCTTCAGATATGCCAAACTACATTTTTTTTTTTAACAAACCTCTCAAAAAATAAATCTGTTTCAATTTTCTTATTCTTACGGATGGTAAAACTTTAAAATGAGACTATTTTGTTCTATATGGAAAACATGAAAAAATTCCATATACCCTTTTGGTATCTAGCAAAAGGCTTTATGTCTGATTTTGTTAGAAAGTTTATTTAAATGGGCCATTCTGCAATGATACTTTAGGACTAAACTATGATGTTCAAATAATAAACAGTTTTATGATGATTTATAGCATTTTTCAATGACACACAAAGAGAGATGAATGCAAATTTAACAGATATCACTTTAGTTATACAAACAGGACATAAGTTTTGTTCGATATAATAATTAAAACTAGTATAAAAATGTAATCAGTAGAATTGAATTCATTTCTAGAAGTAGGATATTATTTTTGTAAAGACCATATCCAAAGGTTTACATGTTTCTTCTGAGAGAAATTTTATCTAATAACACTTTAAAAATACACCAATAGTCAAACTATTCAAGTTGAAAGGCAGCAGGGATGAGGATGTAGAATGCTTTATCTTTATTGTTATCAAGACCATTCGTCTTTGTTACTACATTCACCATCTCCAGCATCAGAGAATCCTAGAAAAATTCAAGAGGATGAAATAAAGTTAACAACCCAGTTCCCCTTCTTTCATTCATCAATGTACTGCTCAAAAGATGTTTTTGCAGGGCGTATCTGAGGGGTAGGGGAGATAATAAGATTCTGTGACTTACTGTACTCTGGATAGTGCATGGCAGAAGTAGGATTGATAAATATGCAGTGATATTTAAAGAGAATGGAGACCTTGCTTCCCCAACTGCTTCCCTTTCCACAGCACAACAGATCTTCCATCACAATTACAATTATGAAGCAAAAGGCCAAAGCCTTACTTAAAATGTATGACTTTAGGGGGTTGTAATACACATAAAAATTTGAAAGGACTTTTCGCTAGGTGAAGGTTGAATACAGTTACTTTACCATAGTTCTGCCAATGTTGCAAGGTCTTTCTTATTTTATGTCTCTGTACAACATACAGTGTTACTTCCCATTGCATTTATACAAGTCAAATTTTGCATTTATGTGAAAAGTAAATTTTACTTTATAATGAAAGGATTTAACTAGGAAAGTAAATTTACTGTGGTTATGAGATTCACAAAATGATTCGAAAGCCTCACCAGCCTACTTTGGAGAGTCAACATTCAAATGTTTAATTTGTGTGTGTATATGTGTGTATGTGTGTATATGTATGTTTATATATGTGTGTGTATGTGTGTGTGTTCACTGTATGTGCACAGTTGTGCAGAGGAAAGATGTTAATATCCTCAATTACCTCTTTAGTTCATGCTTGAGACTGTCTTATATGTTATGATGGAACTCGTCAATTCCTCTAAATTGGAAGGACTTAAACCCTTAAGGGTCCCCCTGATTCGGATCCCCAATATACTATAATAGACATGGCTACATATATGAAGATTTTATTTTTTAATGAATTCTGAGAGTATGAATTCAGATCCTCATCCTTAAAGTAAGCACTTGTAGACTTAGCATATCTCTAGGCCACTTAATTTAGCTTTCTCTAAAACCTAATTGAGGTTCAAGTTCTTACTTCTTCAACTTTCTGTTCTCTAATTTTTGTCTAACAGAATCTACACTGTAAAAACACCCTTCACAAGAGAATCTGAAAGTATTTTTTCAAAGAACAGTGATATTGCATTGTAGTTGACACTTTCTTTCACAAAATGTAACTTCCTCTTAAGAACATTTATTTGCCCAGTAGTCTCATCTCTCTTTATAATAAACGCAGCTATTATTGTACCATTTATATTAACACATCTCTGCTAACACTTTTAAAGTATGTTATATTGCAAGGTGAAATCATGTCTTTTTTCTTGCTTTATAAATACATAAATATGTAGAACAAGATAGTTGTTTAGCTATGTCACCAGCTTAATCTATATGCTTACAAATTTAAACCATTTATTAATTATGTAAAATATAAGTGTATCTGATAATATGATTTTTGACTACCATTATCCATATGTAGGCAGCATTATTTTAGAATAAAATACATACACATACATGTGTATATATAAATTATTTTTAAAAATATTTTATTTATCCTATGTGTATGAGTACACTGGTGTGTCAGACACACCAGAAGAGGGAATCAGATTCCATTATAGATGATTGTCAGCCCCCATTTCATTGCTGGGAATTGAATAGTTATAAAGACTTATAGGGCCAGGCAGTGGTGGCACACACCTTTTATCCCAGCACTTGGGAGGCAGAGGCAGGTGGATTTCTGAGTTCGAGGCCAGCCTGGTCTACAGAGTGAGTCCAGGACAGCCAGGCCAGGACTAAACAGAGTAACCCTGTCTCAAAAAAAAAAAAAAAAAAAAAAAAAAGGATGTATAGGCCATGAGAGATCATGCATGCCTTTATATATTATATTTAAAGAAAACATATACTAATTATATTTCTATACAGAAGTTTTGGGTGAAATTAATTGTGGTGAAGGCTGACACTCTTGTACACTCAAGCTATTTAGAATCAGATATGATTCACTTCAGAGACATAAATTGGATATTTATGTCACCTCTGGAAACATCACAAAAAATAGAACAATAAAAACACAAACGAATCTTATATTTGTCCTTCATTTCTTAATTCACTCAGTTCTTCATCCATCTTAAATAATATTTATTAAGAATCTACTTAAATGTTGCATGTTGTTGTATTTGGTAAAAGACAACAGAGACATAACTGGGACAAAGTGGCTATAGCCAGTCCTGTTCTTGTTTGTGCAGTTTGTCAAGCTATTGTAAAATCTTGACCTCAAAGTTTATGATTACATTTCAAATATAAAATAATAAAATGTGTGAATACTGGAGCCAGAGGACCTCATAAATAACAGGCAGTATTAAGGTCAATCATGAGACTTTAAGTAACTTCAGAAAAGTGAAACAGCTATTAGTTTCAGTATATTTTAAGTGAACATGTGGGGAAATAAACATAGTTTAAAACCACCCATCAGAAGAAGGGGAAAATGATTCAGGCTTTTATGGGCAAGACACATAAACCAGTAGGATCTAAGCCCTGTGTTCCTACTCTCCCTTAGAGTGTACATGCCTTTGCCAGTGCAATGATGATTTAATAAATCCTGCCTTGTATTTACTTAGAGTTTTTGGTGAATTCCTTTTATGTGATTGAAAGTACATAAACCCTTCATATATGAGTATGTGAGAACATAGATTTGACTTACTGACATGTCACCATATTTGTAAAAAATGCTAAAAGTAAGAAAATGATTGTGATGGCTTGTATATGCTTGGGCCAGAAAGTGGCACTATTTGGAGGTGTGGCCTTGTTGGAGTAGGTGTGGCCTTGTTGGAATAGGTATGTCACTGTGAGTATTAATACCTTAGTCCTGGCTGCCTGGAAGCCAGTATTCTGCTAGCAGACGAAGATGTATAACTCTCAGCTTCTCCTATCATGCCTGCCTGGATGCTGCCATGCTTCCTGCCTTGATGAATATGGACTGAACATTTGACCTGTAAGCCAGTTTCAATTAAATGTCATTTATAAGACTTGCCTTTGGTCATGGTGTCTGTTCACAGCAGTAAAACCCTAACTAAGGCAATGATAAGCTACAAGATGTTGTTAGTTTAGGGGTAAAATATACGTTTAGGGTTCAGATGCATGGGAAAGTGGAGACTGGCTTAAAGCAGCACTTAATCCAGTAAGGCTCTTTGGCATTCTAATTCGGATGTTTTACTAATAGACATTCTGAAGACAATTCTCAAAGTAGTTCATAGCCTTTGTTTGGGAGGAGACAAAGTTCACAAGCCAGGCTATGTAAGTATAATTAGGCAGTCATAAAATATACAGGAATCAGAAGTTTGCTACTTACAAATCAGTTGGTGGTGTCAGTACAATGAAAAAATATGCTGACATAAATGTAAGCTACCTTCTTTGAATTAAATTTTAGAAATTGTTTAATTTGAGTAAAATGTTTTAAAATGAAGAAAAAAAATATGTGCAACTAAATAGCCTTTATTTTTCAAAGGTGAGAATTTTGCACAAATTCAGATTAAACAGAAGTTTAGGGTAAATGGATATTCCATTTGTAGGTTAAAATATAAAAAGTACAAGAAGATTTACTTGATATATTAGAAAAACAAAATTTGACTTTGACTATCTTTCCTTTATTTTTTCTATACATTCTGAGTCACACTTACTAGTTAGATTTCCTATATTGCCTTTAAGTTTCTGTAGGAATTGCATATCTTAGCTTTTGTGTGATCTGTCTCAAGATTTAACCGTTTCATCATGAATTATCTATTTTTTACTGAGCAAATTCTTGCTTCAGTATTTGTTCATTAATTTTACTGCAGTGGAAAAGAAAAACAATTGTTTCCCACTCTGTACACAATTTCTTTTATGTTTGACAACCTGCATTTTGTCATTTTTACTAAACAAAGCTTTAGCTTTCATTTTACTTTTCTTCTATTAATAACCTTATACCTCCCAGTTGGATTCATAGCACTTAATCTTACTTTAATATCCATGCCCTAAATTTTATAAATTTATGAATAAGGAATAATAACACAATAGGGGTTCTCAGAAAGTTTTGTGCAGAACATTCTACCACCAATTTTTACCAAATTAGGTTTAAAGACATTTATAACAAAAAGAAACTTAGACAATTAGATAAAAACAAGGAATTTTTCATATTTCAATCCCTTAGAAGAAACAACCTTGAAAATACTGTGTTACAGTAACTGCTATTTATATGTGTCATTCAAGGTGGTACTTAGCATTAAAATATAGGATATAGGAATCATTTTATTGATGCAATTTTTTAGATCTGTAGTTTTTGCTTTTACCTAGTCTCTGGGCTCTCTATTCTCTAGTTTCTAGTTAACCTAGCAGTACTGGGTATGGATTCCCTATCACAAGCTTAAATCAGGTATTGGCTGGCTTCTTCCAAATAGTTCAGTCATCACTAGAGAAGCTGTCTTCATCTACAGATGGGAACAGTTACAGAAACTCATAGCCAGATATTATGCACAGAGAGAATCTAAATTGGAAGTCACCTTCAAATCACTCCATCCAAGATTAGGAAATCCTAGTAAAGAGAAAGCAGAAAAATTGTAAACCAAAGAGAAGGTAGAGAAGAGCAGAAGAATAGGCCATCTGAATGAACTAAGCAAAGGGTATATGTGCTCATAGAGACTGCTGCATCAAGCATAGTGCCTACATAGATCAAAACCAAGTGTTTGGCATATATATATATATATATATATATATATATATATATATAATTTATATTAGTTATTAGCTTAGTATTTTCTATGGGACTCCTCATTACAAGGAAAAGTGGGTTTCTGAATCTTTTGCCCACTCTTGGAGTCTTCTCTTTCTGTTGGGTTGCATGTCCAACTACAACATGATAGTTTTGCTTCATTTTATCATATTTAATTTCATCATGTTTGATTATTATCCCTTAAAAGCACAGACTTTTCTAATTAGAAACAGAAAGAAAGTGGGTATGCAGGTGAAGGGCAGTGGGAAGGCACTGGGAGGATTGGAGGAAGGGGGACAATAATCAAGATATATTGTATGAGAAAAAACAACTTTCAATAAGCAAAAGTTAAAGGGGTATATGCATACATATATATGGGACAATAAATATAAATGTACAATAATCTGTTCAAAAAGTTTAGACTTGCCATGTAATTAAGAAGCTTTTCTATAAATATTTTTAGGACACCCAAAGTTTTTTAAAGGTGAAAATGCAGGTTAAAATAAAATTACCTTTTTCTAGAATTAAATTTGTTTACATTATAAAAAAGTAAACTATGATGTTTATACTATCAGGGGGCCAAAACTTTAGACCGATAATGATGAGTCTAAATCAGTGGTTCTTTACCTTCCTAATACAGTGACATTTTAATACAGTTCCTCATGTTGTGGAGACACTTCCAGCCATAAGATTATTTCTCTTACTTCATAACTGTAATTTTGCTACTGTTTATCTATCATGATGTAAATATCTGATAATCAAGGTATATAATATGTAAATTTGTGAAAATATCTTTTGAGTATCAACATACATTGAAGACTGCTGGTCTAAAAAGAAATAATGTATGCTTCCAAAGTTTCCTATGATACAGAAAGAGAAGAAATGAAGAAAGATTTTGAACCTCATACATGACGTAGAGTCAAGAAGAAACACTGATAATTTGAATAGAAAGGCAAGCAGTGTTCCTAGTTAGTCTATATGTGATTTCATCGATGTCTAGCCAAAGAACTTCACCATACAAAAAACATTTCTGTTCAGGCTTCATTTTTATTCCTGCTACAAATTTCCAGAACAACCAACTTAGAGGGTACAAGTGCTTATTTGTATTATAAATCTTCCTCAAATTTCATCAATGAAGGAAGTAAATCTAGAACTGAACATATAGTTACTTTTACTTTACATCCAGTCAAGAGTGGAAATAAATGGATCCTTTCTTGCCTGTTTGCTTGACTGCTGCTTGTAATCAACATGTTTTTTCTCTCTTTTATGGTTCATGATCATGAATGTGAAATATTTCCAACAGTTCAGGATGGATCTTACTACATCAGTTAACAATCAGTACATTCCCTTATAGACATGCATACAGTCCAACTTAATCCAGGCTCTTCATCAGTTGATGCTGTCTTTCTTTCCTGGTCTTTCTATGTACTGGCAAATTGAAATTTTAAAAACTAACCTCCACAATGCAGCACTTGTCAACCTGATACAAACATATGTATGCACATGCACACATACATACATACATATAGATATACATACATACATACACATGTTCACAAGTTTAGCACTTTAAAATTATAAACCAAATGGTAAAATTTTTCACTGTATGTACAAATCCCTAGAATTGATTGCCAGCACTGTAGAAAACTGGGTGTTGTGCTCTTCTCTTGAAAAAAAAATTATAGAAAATAAAGATTTTTATTTGAGAATAATAGTTGAAAGGCTATAATTTATGTGCTTGATACATGCATATGTTTTTGAAATGATAAAATTTTAGAATGAGTCAACAACACATTTTAATTTTTGCTTTTCATATTTTTTTACCAGTTACTATGACTTTTTTGTGATTATGTGTTTATAACTAAATACTGGCATTAGATCAGTGATTTGTATTGAGTACAGGTGACATTGAATGGAATTCCCATTTTTTTTATGAAAAAACAAACTGAGGCAACCTCAATTTCAATGTTTATTCATGAAGTAATACTATATTCATGGGTTGAATCTTGATATGCCTTATCTGTATTGGATCAGCAATACCATTTTCTAAGCATAAAGGATTTGGTATCTAAATACAAATGTATTTACATTTTCTTATTTGTTTTATGTGCTCTCTCTTACTCTCTGATCATTCAGACCTGTTCACACTCTCTCTTCATCACTTTCCTTTTTCTAAAAGAATACTTTGAAATGAGTGTATTTGTGGGATTTAATCTGGGAAATGTGTGGAAGAAAAGCTTTAAGAAAATTTCTCTTAGTCTTTTATAAAACCATAATTGTTCTGTACGTATTACACTCCTCTGAAGTTAATTTTATATTAGCATATCACAGTGAAAATTTCACTTGAATATAATTAGTACTTAAAACTAATGTTTGTGCTAATTTCATAGTTATGAAGTAGCCATTATTATGGAAACATTCTTATTCATTTTAAGCCAATAATGTCATTTTTTACATCTGAGAAAATTGAGAGTCAAATTTTATGTTCTATTTTAATGAAACATTCATTTTCTGTTCACAAATCTTAAAGGCCACATAGTGACAAATACTGAACATTATTTTATAATGTGTAGGGAGACCACTTCTTTAAGCCTTTGCAACAGAAGCCATGTAAAAGACTGGTAGAACAGCCTTTTCTGCATACACACTGTGGTGTACATTTATAGTCAATTCCTATTTGCAATGAACTATCACTGAATAAAAAGAACATCATACTGAGATAAACTTCAAACTCCAACCTTGGCTTGGCTGATTGACTAACAGAGTACATATTTTGCTTATCTGCTCAATAATGACACAAAAAATTATATTTTGAAAGCATGATTTTGATTGAAAATAGTAAAAAATGATTCCCCCAAATACTTTTATCAATATACAGCAAATAAAAGAAGCCTGAAGACCTAGAAACGTTTTAAGTGAAAGCAGTAGTATCATGTACTTTCTACACGTGTAATATGTACCCACATTAAACTTCTACAACATCCCTCATCTATCCATTCTTGGTAGAGGGAAAAATGGGGACATAACCAGAGGTCTGGGGCATGAGCCAGGTAAGCACTCTACCATAAAGTTCTACCTATCTTCTATTGTACACTTTAAAATATGCAAATTTATTTTGGATAGGTTCATTATTTTCTCTTAAATAAGAAGACTAACATTACTTAAAATATGAGAAACAGGATTTATAATGTTTACCTGTTATTTCAGATAACAATCTATTTTAATTTCACATACTCAGAGTAATGAATTGATAATGGTTTCATGTCTTCTGTATACCAGCAAAATTTGCTGATTATATCATCAATCCATCAAGGAATTATTTTTACAGTCTTCTATATCCTAATCTATGAATCATTCCAAAATATTATTAACATTTTTTGCTATGTTTGCAATGTGTTGAGTTTCAAGCTATAATAATTTATTATCTATACTTGTAGTTTTAAAATTTGGTGAATGTAGTTTGAAGGTAAATGAAGGTAATTGGATATTTTTAATGGTGTTAGTTAGACATTGCAAAAAATTTTCTATACCGACTCCAAAGCCTTGTCATTTTTTAGTAAAATTCTAGAGAAAGATATTAAGAAAAAAAAGATTTTTCACCGTTGTAACTCTCTCAGTAACATAGCATTTAGCTTAATATCTGCACATGCATTTTGACCATTAATACACTAGTAAAATATATTTTTTTAGGCTGATCAAACCAACATTTTTACTCTTTCACACAGGGCTTATATACACAAAAAGGCAGGATGTGGGGAAGGAGATGACAGAGGAGCATAGGTGTTCAGGGGGAGTACAGATATCTTCTAGAACAGAGTGTCATCTGGGTGAAGGTTCAGGGGACAGTTTACTATGACTCCACCTATGATTCACTTGTCCTTATCTAGTTGGTACTATCCGCCAATGCTACCCAAGGTCTAGGACTACAAGACATATGACTACTTGTTCCTATGCAGGCTGGTAAATTTCCACCAAAACTGCTTGTTTAAACTATCTTATAGCTTTCTGTTTCAGTGTTTTTCCACGAGACCCGAGACTTTGTGCTAGCAGGCTGACTTAGTTCTATGGCTGGTTTTAGGCCTTAACTGTATAAGCCAAGCTGCCTCTGACATCTCCTGCCTTCTCCAAGTATACAAGGACTGTGGCGATTCCAATCTTGCAAAGGCAGGGATGGAGACCTCACCTCTAGTGATTAAAGGGGACCTTGTAATGGCTCTGGTCCTCTTGTCATTGTTCAGTAAAGTGTGAGAGCCATACCCATCCTGATGTCTTTTTCATGAAGAAGGGATATTTTTGACATTAACCCCTATGCAGTTAGGCTTGTCCCTTAGGAAACCCAGAAAGATATTTTAATTTGTATATTCCCTTGCAGTGCTTAGCCTTGCAGCCTAGGCAAGAATTTAGATCGCCAGTCAGAGGGGGTCCTAGGTGGTCCCACTCTGCTTGGTCTAGGGGCAGGAGTCCCCTCTTTTAGGTTGGGTGGAGATGGGTTTTGAGAATACCCTGGATAGAGTAACAATCTCATCTTGAGTCTTGTGGTTCCCCCATAGCTAACTTATGATAATGTATCGGAATAGGTTTTGTTATCAAATCATCTATCTGTTGTTTCACAAATTTAGTCAGCCTATTCAATGTCTAGAAACCAAAAGAAATATGCAAAAGTAACCCAATCAATGGCCTCAAAATGTAAAATAGTAATGGAACAATTAAGATAATCTAATAAAGTTAGACCAGCAAGGTGCTTTGTAGGTGTTACTGCATGAATCATAGCCTTCTGGTCATTACTCATATTACTTGAATTAAAAAATACAGATTTAAGATAATAGTATATACAAATACACACACACACACACACACAAACACACACGTGAATCTGAAAACCATTAAAGCTAAATGAGTGTAGTGCAGTAGTGTCTTCTTATGGAAAATATTACAAGACCTATTAAATAATAGAGCCAAACAGGTAGAAAATAGCAAGCAAAGAAAGTCAGCTAATAGACATGATAAATGTTAAGACTTTTTGCACTATGTAAAAATTTAAAAAATAGTGTATGTCTTTGTAACAAGTGATATTTCTGAAAATGTGGGAAACAATTTTAGTTTTCTAACTTAAATAATTAAATGTATTCCAAAAGTTGGATGATGTCACCTGATATTTATGTGAAGTTTGTTTAGGAAGTTTTCTAGTATCTATCTGCCGGTACACCAAATGAGGTATAAATAATAATAATATACAGGTACCTTTAAAATCTGAGAGGAGTAGCTGCTTTCACAATTGGGCTCCCAAGATTCCAGATGTGCTTCTTAAAAACTGATCTAACTATCACTCTTCATGTATAAGTCACATGTTTTAAATGATAAAAAATGCTTGAGAGTGCCTTTTTTTTATAGCCTATTTAAAAGACATTCTCTAAATTATTATTTAGCCTTCAAAGGAATAGCTCAAGCTATTAAAGTGTGTCTAAAAACCTGAGACCTGAATTAACTGTCATGTCTTTGACATTGTTGACAGAGTGGGGTAAAATGAGAGAGCAATAGAACAGAACAGAATACACTGCTAAAATGAAGATAGATTATTAAAACTACAGTGAGTTTCATGATGAACCCATGCCTTCAGGCTCGTGTTTCTATATTGTCCATGAAGCCTCTGCTCAAGGTCTTGATGGATAGGCCTGAGTCAACACAGTATGGTGATCATTTCTTTAAATAATCCAATCAGACTGATTGTTCCATTAGGAATTTTTCATAACTAAGAGTTGGATGTCTGTTTAGAAAATAGTTGTGATATTCCTTGAAGACTGTTTAAAACATGAATGGAAAAAAGAATATACTTACTTTTCAAATTGGATATGGTTGCAAGTGGTTTTCATGGCAGACACATTAGGAATAGGAATTTAATTCCAAGAACAGTAGATCAGCATTAATAAACAGCAGTGCAATTTTACATATGCATGATGAATATAACTTATGATTTGATAAACATCTATTCTGTTTCAGGTACTAACTTAAGGAGGGATCTACATATTTTCAGTCAAAAATTTAGACCAATGGCACAGAGAACCTACAAAAAATGGAATGCCATGTGTGAAAAAAAATGTTACTCTGAGGAAAGAACACAGTAATTGGTTACCTAACACCAAGCTTCAATCAAGAAAATATATAAATATAAGTAATATTTTATAGCTTGAGTAAGTTCTACTTATGAATTTAAAAATATAAATAAGTATGCAAATACATTTAACAGCAATTAATGTGTAAGAGGGGAGGAGGCTTGATACAGTTGGAGAGAGAAAAAGAAGTTTCATATTATAAACTTATAAAATAAAAACTAGCCAACAGGGGAGAAATTTGTTGCTTGTACCAACTTAATTCTTTCATGTACTGTGACCAGAGTGTGTTCTCTTTGGAAACCGGATATTTCCATCAAGTCCTATTGGGAAACCAAGAATAATGTCAGGAACCTATATTGTGTGTGATATTATTAAAATGGCAGTGACCAAGAACTGAAGTGGAGATAACCCAAACCTGACACTAGGCTTTTTATTGAGTAAAGTATGCAACTTATTACTTTTATGGGAAGGGACATTATATATATATATACATTATATATATGCAAAGCATGACTCCCATTTAGATATCTTATAAAATAGTAATGTTTCTATTTGGCTTTCTCAAAAATAGTGTAAATTACCTTTCACTGACTCCCTCCTTTGGTGTACCTTCTATTACCCACTTTTTAAGTTATTTCCCTTATTACCTCTTTATGTCACTTTTGTTCTACTATTTCCTGCTCTTAGCACTGTTTTTTTCTAGTTTCTTCCAATATCTAATTCTAGTTTCCTTGATTTTATATAAAATTAATCAAGTACACCAATTCAAAGATTGTATTCTACAGACTGAATTGACACATGTCCAAAGCCAAAATCCAAATATTAGGTTATGTTCTTGCACACATTCTATGTTTACCAGTAGAAAGTACTAACTGCCTAGGTATGGTGGTACTGACTAATAATCCCATACTTGGAGCATGTAGGCAGGATGGGCAGGAGTTCAAAGACAACTTTAATATATAGCAAACCTATAGTCAGTTTGGACTATAAGAGACCCTATCACAAACAAACAAAAAAAGACAGAAACGTGATATCATCCCCTTAATTTTTTTATTTTTTAAATCCAGATCTAATTCTACACTGAGCATTGTTACTGTAATTTACTTAGTACTTCAGATTTAAAAGATGCCTGGAAATTAGAAAACAGAGTTACATTGGGCCATTAAAGTCTGTTTCTTTATTTATTTTACACAGTCCAAATCACCAATGTGATAGATATCAGGATATGAGGGCATTGGAAAATAATTAGGTCATGAGAGTGAGGCTTTCATAAATGTTATGTATACCCTTACCTTGCAGAAGTCTGAGAGCTCTCTGGCCTCTCTTTTCCACTTGAAAATGCTAAAGATATGACACTTGCAAATAGAGGCAAAGATTTTCACCAGAAAAAGATCTGCTAGCATCTTAATCTTGACACTTTTACACTATAGAACTGAAAAAATAAATGTTTGTAGTTTAAGTCAATGTTATTCTATGGTCCTTTGTTATTAGAGACTAAGCAGACAGTGGCAAAATGTCGCGCACTCTGTGCATGAAGCCTATTAGTTCCAAGAATAAATGGCATTTCGGATGATGTTTCTAGTCAGTTGTTCATTAATTTAAAGCCATTGTGGATGATAATGTGTGAGCAATGACTTTTCCCTTGAAATCATAAAATATATGGTTTATTTAATGATACAGGAAATTAACCTGTACCATTTGTTATATTCGCAGTTGCTGTTGTCTACTGTCTCCAAGTCCTATGATTCCTTCATAAATGACCTTGTGTTATGTCATGATAACTGGATTGATTTATTTTGCTTTTAATTGGGTTTATGTATCTGTGTGTTTGTGTATTGTTTTGTACAGGTGCCACAAGAGGCCAGAATAAATTGTCAGGTACTCTGAACTTGAGTTCACAGACAACTGTGAGCTAACTGCAGTGGGTGCTAGTACCTAAACTTTGTTTTCTGTTAGGGCACAATGACTGCTGAGTTTTCTCACCTCACCATTCTGTGCAGCTGCATGTACTCTAATTATGTTACCACCAAATCTGCTTACTGTCTGCCCAAAGAACCTGCCCCCTGTTGGTTCTGATTGGTAATTAAGATGCCAACAAACAATAGCTGGGCAGAACAGTTAGATGCCTGACTTTTAGGATCCCTGGGCTTGGGACCTGGAGGAAGAAAAAGAAAAAGAAGACCTGTCGTGGGGAGAGTGTGTAGAGGAGAGAAGACATGACAGAGAAGAGTAGATGACAGGGAGGGAGGCGTAGCCACAATGTGAAGGAACTGAGAGAGTGCAGCCCAAGAGGGCTGCCCGACTGAGTCCAGGGCAGCCAAAATAGAACACAAACTTCAGTAAGTAGTAACTCAGTATTATCAGCAGGCTGTAGTGGAGGTTAGTCAGTGGCTTCTTACTACGTAAGACATATTAAAATATAAAGGCTGTGTGTGTGTCTTTCATTCAGGAACTTAGAACAGTTCTAAGTTTGGGGCAGGTAGCAAACCTGCTGCCAAATTAATTAGTTAGTTAATTAATTAAACATTCCAAATTAAATATTATCTATAAACTGAAATATTCTGTTACTCTCATACCTACAAAACCAGATGCAGACTTAAAACTTTAGTGTACTTGAATTTCTCACTAAAATGAAAATGGTGTCACATTATTTGTTTTGGTTTTTATTTTCTTGCCCAAATTTTCTTTATGTATTTTTTTCTCTTTATAATGGTCTTTCATTCTTTGCTTCCTGGTCATTATCCAACAGATATATCATCCTATAGATTATACAAAAGTTTAATGTCTATTTTCAAAATATCCTAACTTTTTATTGTAAATCTCTAAATTATGATTATTTGACATCATTGTATGTCATCATTTTTCTTCCTGAATACCTCATCCTTACCTTGTTAATTTCTTCATCACTAGAAAAAAAATTTAAAAGATGTTCAACAGCTATGTTGTCTTAGAATGATAGGTACCGTTGGAATATGTCATTCAGCCTTATTCATAACTAGATAAAGATTAAAATTAAAAACACAGTGAATTTTGTCTTGGTAATGAATAAAAAAAGAGTAGCTATTTCCAGGAGACACACTGCTTGGGTAATGTCAAGCACAGTAGTGTAACAGAGTATGATGTTGTGATTGCTGTATTAGTTACAACTGTAGTTTCCTGTGGGACCATGATAGGATTGCTTTGGGTTTTGGTAGAAGCACTGGCTGAAAATAGCCTGGAGACCCAACAGGTGTCCATTGTCTGTGAGAGACTGGCATCTATTCTGCTAATGCTCTCAGAATCCAGGCTTCTGACCCGTGTGGTGAAGACCTCCATTTGATCTGCACCACTCAGTTGTGTAGGGAAATGCAGCCCCTCCCAAAAAGCACAGGTAGAGGGCATGACTACAGGCCTCAGCCTCAAGAGATTTACATATTAATGAGATACCTGAAGGCCAGAGGATGTAGCCAATTAAGCATTTTTCCCCAGACCCTTCCCTCTTTTCCCTCCCTATTTAACTCAGGTCTTCCCTGAGTTTCAGGGGGGTGTGTATCCAGATCCATCCACCATCCACTATGACATTAAAGCCTGTAAAAACCACAGACTTTCTCGTGTCTTTTGGGACCCACTGTGGGGAAAGTGGAAAAGGTCTTTAATGAGCCACTGTAGCCGCAGCTGTGCCTAACTTCCTGCCTGGAGGACCTTTCTGTGTTCCAGCTGTGGGGACCACCGATTCAACCAAGCTAGCCCACCCTGCCAAGCGAGTAAGGTAACCAAGAGTCTCTCATCCCATGAGGTGCAGTGACACTGCCAGAGCTCTCCCTCTTGTCCCTCTCGGCTACGGGCTGGCACGCCCCCAGTCTCAACTCTTCCTGGCTTTCAGCAGCACCTGGGAGCCTAGGAGTATGAGACTAGTCAATCCTTGCAAGCCTTCTTGTTGGGGGTTCCCCATCCAAGAGCTCTGCCCCCTCAGAACTTCAGACTGAGAGAACTCCCCCCACTGCCAGGCGGGGCCCATAGTGGACACCTGCTGCCATGCATGGGAGTGAACTCAGTCAAGATTTCCCAACTCCAGTCTCTTCAGAGCTGTGGAAACACAACACAGCCCAACAGGATCACACCAGCGACCACATGGGAGGTAATCATTCCCTTGCAGTTTCCCACACATGCTGATGTGGTAATGGAACAAACGACAAACAGTTGAAAACACTGTGACATAAGCGATTCAGAACCTTTTAAATGTGAACTTTCTTTTAGCATTACTTTCCTCCCTGCCAGAAACTAAGTTGGAGCTGTATTTAAATGCTGAAATTATTGCAATTTAACTATTGGAAAAAGAACTAATTATAAGCAACTTTAATAAAAACAATCATCAGCTTTTAGTGATTGGGCTTATCTGAAAATATAGTCTTTTGTCATAATCTCTTTTTTCCTCTCAGTACATGGTAAAACTTAATTTTCATTACTAAAATTATCATCTTGATGCAAATATATATATATATGTATATGTAATATATAAAGATACAAAGATACATGCATGCATAATACATACACTAACACACACACATCTTCTGTAATTAAGACCAAAGATTCTAAATAATTAATTAATTATTAATAATTTAAAAGTAAAGGGGTATTTTAAAACTCTTCTAAACATTGTAATGTGGATATAATTTTATCTTAATAAAATAACAAAATATTTTAATCTAATTTTTAAGTTTTAAGTCTTCACATCATGCATGTGTGTCATACTTAATTTTTTATATTTCTACTCCAACTCCTCTTGTACTTCCCATCAGTCTCAAATACATTATCTCTTTTTCTCTAATAATTTTTGCTATACACACACACTCACACATACACACACACATACACACACACACACACACACACACACATTCTGAATTCATTTAGTGTTGTTTACTAGTGTTTAGAGTTGATAAATGTGATTGGATAACCAATCAGGAGATAACATATTCTTCTTCTCTCACCAGCCAATGAGTGCCTGTAGCTCTTCATCTAGGGGTGGGGTCTCTGTAACTGCCTCTATCCACATAGGTATGTAAACTATGATTTAGTCTAACATACAGTTTATACTTCATGACATGCATAAAATATATTGTTTAAAAATAGAAGCCCTGTTTCTCTTATTCTTACATTCCTTCAACCTTCATTTTGGAGCTTTCGCCAAACCTTTCGTGTAGGGCTTGCATGATACATGACCTAATGTCAGGTACTCAGCCCAAAGTCATTATCTCTCTGCTTTTGCACAGTTGAGGCACTCTATGATGAATAGTTTTTTGGTCGTCGTTGTTTTTACCGTTCAGGGTAAACAACAGTTTTCTAATTGGAATGAAGACCTCCTCCATCATAGGAAATATCTCAGCTATGTCTAATGGGAACAGCTAAAGACATAAATCCAGCAAAGCTACTTGACAAGGATCCAGGAAGCTGAGCTGAGTGATGCATTTCACATCAAGTAGACGTCTACTTTTTGCCTGGATCTCAACATGCTGCATGTTTTGGGACCGTTTAATACTTATACAATTTGGTGTTATTCAATTGATGGAGAAATTTATTATGGACCATTTATGCCTTCTCTTAGGAGTACTGCTTCTATGCTTCCTCGGGAAAGTCCTGAGCATATTACCCCTGACCCTGCCCTTCTTTTAGGGAGATATTCTTATCTGGGCCTACTTAAAGGTCTCCATTATAGCCTGGAATGAAATGAAGATGCTAGATATCTCCTAATGAAGCTCTGATTTCAAGATACTCTTAGAACATCTGCCCTTGTACTGACTCAGAAACAAAATAATCAGAATAAAGAAAACATTAAAAAGGTAAACAAGATTCAGTGAGTTAGAGGAGTTGGCAGCAGATCAGATTAAAGGCCTCTTCCTACTCTATGCCTGGGCAATTACATGGTATATAAGATTAGGGGTGTTATTTGATATGTGCCTCGAAGAATAGATACATCAACGAAGTTAAATTTTCCCAAGATATCTCTGCCCTGCTCAGGGGCTTATACTGATTGACAAAGAATGGTGTGGGTAAATGATGAAAGAATAAAGTATTAATATTCCCCTTTCTTAGAAAACTTAGGTTGTGCAGGGCCACTGTGGTATCGTATGATCAAGGAACAAAATAATGCCAAGATCAGACATATAAATAAATTCTACAAAGATATAAACATTGTGTTGTGGCAGAAATTGAACAGTAACTTCAACAGCTTTGCCTGAAGAGTTTTCATGGGCCTAATGACAATTCATACTCTGACCATTAAAAACTGATAATATACTGCTTGGGACAGGGCAATCTGCCCAGGCTGCCTTGCCGATTTTCTTTTTGTCTGGTGTCCTTGAAACCAGAAGAGCTAACAGCCTGAGAACAGGCTGTCATGCTTTGGCAAAATATACCTCTAGATTCTTAAGAGTTGGGTTTTAAGGCTGATGAGGAAAATGATTGTAAAAGATAAATCTCTTTTGTCACAGTTGGTCAGTGATGACTAAACTTATGACCAAGATAGAGATATTAAAACACATGTTGGAAGAAAAAAAATGATGTGATCCATGTTTTGAAACAACATGAATCTATCCCTGCCTACTGAGTTCTATATAAATCAAGAATTACCCCAGACTTCAAGTCAGTAAAACCGGAAGATTCTCCTTGCCTGACTCACTCTTCCCTCTCAGACTCTTTAACTCCTCTGAGGGACCTGGCCATTGCTGGGGCTGCTCCCCTCGTAAAGAAATTTATTCCTACTACTGGAAACCTACCCAGTAACTCATGGCTGGTCATTGCCTATAAAGGATAACTTCTTGCTTTCATTTTCTAACTAAAGTCTAATATTTATCCATATACTCACAGATACATGTAGCACTCACAGCACCTCAGAGAAGCCTCTCTATGAAACAGATGGAAACTGTTTCAGAGATTCTCTGTGATTTTTTGACAAATTGAATGAGATTTTACAGAAAGTCTTCCAAACTACCTTCCCCAGTAATGAAATGAGCAATATGGGTTCTATTAGTGTTGCAAATATGGTTTTGCTTCCTGTCAATGTCTTCATTACCTCAGTCTTGCCTTTTAAGTATACCAGCTAAAACCCAGCAAATCAATCATATTCCTCTGGAAATTTTTACATCAATTAGTTACTTGATAAATATACTAAAGAGAAGCAAAAAAAAAAAAAACCTATTTTCAGCCTACTTCTATTCTTTGCTCTTATACTGAAATAAACACTGTGTTATATATTAGTTATATTTACTCTCATTGTTTTGTTTCTCTCTGAGTTTAGTATCAGATGTGGCTGAGGCTAAATTGAAAATCACATTATAGCTGAAGCTAATCTTGAACTTCTCATTCTCCTTTCCCTCTCTTCATTGAGGATGAACCACTTAGCCCAGTTCATGAGATACCAAGGAGTGAACCCAGATTGCATGCATTCTATGTAAGCATCAAAGAGTTCACATTTTGTGCATCTAGACAACCATCCTATTGAGTTAGGCACACATCCTTCTTAAACATTTACCGTTTTGAAATTGTTTTCTAGGGGGTTTATCTAAGGAAAAAAGGAAATGTACACTGCTTTTGTTTTCTTCACATAATTGACTACAAAACTGTTGGCTAGAAGGTATTTATTTCTTGACTAAGAGAGGTTTAAATTAAAAGTTAATTAGAGTAACAGCTTATGTCTTGTAGGTGGATATGGACTACACCTGTAATGGAATTTTCTTAAAAGGTTGTAATAGACTGCTTGGGGCAGTTATCTGAGTTCTAATTTAAGATGTTTAACCCTGAAGGTTTTTTGCAGTGTCTCCTTTTGTTCTAGGATAATTCTGCAGCTTTCTTCTTATGTCCTTTTTCCCATCTATCTTTAAAAGCTTATTCATATCACTAAATAATAACTAAAGAAGGAAAGCTCTTGGCAGACATTTCTATTCTACTTCATCAGCATTATTTTTCATATTAACTCACACTATTAATATTTAATATTATAATTTAGATACAATAAATAATACATGCCAGTTCTTTATGTATTTTCACAGAAATCTTGAACGTAGAATAACTTACTTACTTTTTAAATAGTTACAAGTTACCCTAAATTATTGGACTTGATTTTGGTTTACATATAAATGAACACAACTTTGTTTTTTTGGTTTTTTTTTTTTTGGAAGGGTTTTTGAACCAATGTCCCTTTTCTAGACCTTATCGCCTTGTCCTAAATGAGAACATCATCACTGATATTGCTTAGCTCCGTCAAATTTATTTTGAATGAATATGCCTAACATTTTTACATATATGATTACCCACTTCTCTAATATTACTATTCCCGTGGAATCACTTTATCAAAAACAGCAATTCAATAATAGTTTTCTTTAAATAGCTACTTGAAGGTCATTGTGAGACGCCTTCCCCATGGGATCAGAGAGAACTATGAAATGTCACCACAGCGTAGATTGTGATTGTCTCTAACCACATGAAAGGTGTTTTATAAATAAATCTATGTTTATAACAGATGGCTTACTGTAGAGAAGGGAATCAATAAGAGAGGTGAAAACACCCGTGTCAATAAATATTAACAACTCAACGTCTAAACAACAATAAAATTCATGGCAACTTTATATATTACCATTTATAATCCTTAGTTTTAATATGATTTATTTTTTTCAGGTTCAATACAATTCATTCTTTTTGTTTCATAGAAATATATCGTTAACATCTGATATCACACATTTCAAGTTATGCATATTACAGATATGACTATAAATAAACTGCATGCTTTATGTCTTCATATTTCTTAAGTCCTGTGAATACACCATGGCATGCTCAGAACTTACAAGAGTGCCAAGAATTTTCAGCTTAACCGCCTGTGGTAGAGTTTGTGGAGAATTATCTTTTTAATTTCCCAGATGGTAAAATAGAAAAGTTTTTGAAACTGTCTATGTATTTGATTGTCCTCTGATGGTTTTCTTTACAAAGCATTTGAAGTTTATTTATCATTGAATGCCTTATTGTCTATGAAGGTCTTTATAACATACAATCTTCCGTGTGGAGGAATTAGTAGCCAATTATTGTCAGTTTTTCTTTTTCAAATTTTGGATTTTCTAAGCTTTAGGAAAAACTACAGCGTGCTGTGGGCTGAATTTCATATTGAACTTACTTCTTTCTTTAGATCTGTGAAGACAATTTCCTATATAAGTTGTCTTTTCCATATTATTTCATGTAGCTTAAAATCTGTGTGCTCTAAAATATATGATTTTAGTAAAACTTACTCTGTATATTATAACAAATATAGAATGAAAATACTTAGAAAATGATATGTAAATTGGTCCTTGAAGCAACAGTTAAATGATAGATCCAATGCATAAAGCCTTTTGTATTTAATATTCAGATTCACCTTGACCTCTATAATAGGTTCTACCCGAATAACCCAGAGTAAGCTGAGACTGTCACACTCTAAAAAGTCTGTTTTCACTAAAACCAAAGCAAACATGAAAGATTAGCATGTGTGGTCAGAAGACTTAAGTCAAAAGCTTTGGGCAAAAAACATTGAATCAGAAGTTTCAACCCTATCACATAGGTTTGAATATAACTAACTTATTTATGCATTGAAAATTGTACACCTGAATACAAGGTCTCTGGGTCAGATCTATTTCTCACTATCCAGCTCTTTCTAGAACACTTTCTAGAATGTCAGAACATTGCCCTGCAAATTTCACATAATGTATTTTATAATTTTATACTGATCTTTATTATGTTATTTGTCATTTTTTTTGTCTACTATCATGAAAGTAAGAGTACTTGAAATGTTTACAGCAGTAACTACTGCAGTAGGACCTTACTGAATGAATGAACTTCACACTGAATAGCAGATCACATTAATGTTTTCATTCAGTAAAGGGCAGGTTAATTATATAAATAATGCACATATGTATGTAGAATATGCATGTGTGTGTGTTTGTGTGTATGCATGTATGTGTGTGTTGTGTGTGTTTGTGTGTATGTGTGTTTTGTATCCTGAAGGGGTGTAAAGAGAACTGCTCTTATTTATTTTTTTCTCCTCCTAGTGTTCAGTTTATTAAAATTGTGTCTTGGTCTGCTATTCAGTTTGGTTAATTTTTCAAATGTAATGAATGTCCAGTCTCTCCAGGTAACCTATTATGCATTGCCTATGTGGCTTAAATGTCAGTTTCTATGTTTTCTTGGTTTGGTACAGAATGTTAGGCATTTATTCATCATCTGAAGTTTAACTTCTTTCATTCTCATGTCAAGGACACCAAGCTTGGTTTGTTGTTGACTGAAGTTTTACTGCATAATGTTGTCTCATTCTAAACTCATGTTCTATAAATGAAAACCTGAGCCCTGAATACCACCTCTCATTTTATCATGTGTGTTCATACACTAGAAGATGCCATAGAATAAACTAATATGTGTAAATGAAGTAGGGCATGGTAAACACTATTGAACTTTTGAGGAAAGAATTTATTATAGGTATTAAAAGAGATTATATGATGACCATAGAACAAAATCAGTAATATACTAAGACCTTAAAATGTTGATGTCTAGTATAAAATGAAAATTGCTTCTGATCAAATCAAAAAATTTCTTACTAATTTCCAAGTATTTAATCATTATAAATAAATCTATAAGACTAATTAATACTGGTAGGTTTTAAATCAGTAGCTTCTTAAGTATAAATAAAAATAGTTTGGTTTGTTGCAGGGTACACAAAGTCTTTCTAAAATCTTTAAAATACACTGTTGCTATAATAATATTTTCAATACACTAACAAAAAATATTACAGGAAAGAATATTACAGTAAAATTTTAATTTGCCTAATGTTCTCAAATGGTTTATGTTTCATTTTTCATTATTTATATTTTGGCATATTTCACACACATTAATAAGGAAATGAAACACTTGGAATCAAAACACAATTTATATGTGACTGAAAGCATTTCATTGAGCTACACATTTGCATTTATTGCTCATGCAAATTCACAATAACTTTTATATAATGACATCAAGAGTTGCCAATATAATATAATAAAATTCTCTAGTGAGATTTTTCTAATATTTCTATTGATACAGTCTTGGAGAAAAAGGAAGAAAAATGAAGAAACATTGCTCATAAATGTAATGAATGTACTCCCTGCAGTTTTCTCACATACAAAAGCAATAATTCTTAAAATAGTTAATGATTTCTGCATCTGGTAAGACATGCCCATAAACCCAGGTCATGGAAGGTGGATGGAGGGAGGAGAATCATGAGTTCATAGCCAGATTCAACTACAGAGTGAGTTCAAGGATAGCCTGAGATATATAAATCATTCTCCAAAATCAACCATATATATATATATATATATATATATATATATATATTACATTACACATTACATATTACATGTCACATGTCACATATCATATATCATATATTATATATTATATTTTATATATCATATATCATATAAAGATATATCATATGTAGTATATATAAACCTTTGCTTAATGAATTATCTATAGAGTGTTATAATTTTATGTGAAGCGTCTGAATACATATTTATACATCTCAAGCATACTGAACAGTTTATATTTAAGTGGTTGCTTATGGCAGAAGATATTCTTAGGGATAGTTTATCATAAGCAATAGTCCTTTTACTAGACAGGAGATATTTATTTTAAGACTCTCAGTGGATGCTTAAAATATCAGTTAATAGTGAATATTAGTACTATAATCTTTCCCTCCATATACAAACAATATCTACAATCAGCCTTTCTCTCCCAAAAATTGCTTTACAGCTTCTCTTTCACATCTTTGTTGTGATATTCATATTCATAGATATTCATAGAGCAACTCAAATAAGATAAGAGCTGCTTACACACAAATACTACTGAGACTAGGATACAATGGGCCTAGGAGGTATGAGGTGTATCCAGAGCAGAAATTGCACAGAGAACTGAATATTGTCTTATCAATGAAGATGGTCACTGTGAGATTCATTTCACTCTACAGAATAGTGACAATTTTTAAATTAATGGATTATTTTTTTCTGGAATATTTTTTATTCTGTTTTTCTTCCAGATCTTTCTTGACTATGAGTTACTTATTCCAATGATTCCTACTTCATTTAATGTAAGAATACCCTTGTTACTTCTTAAATTATGATTGTAGTTTCATAGAAAACTGTTCACGTTTCTCCATTGTACATGTTTACTAAAGTGCTCCACAGCTGGATTTTTTGTTATTAGGTTGATATGTGCTTCTCCCTAAGGAATATTCTCAAACATTACCTTTTGCCCCTGATGAGAGGTTGGAGGTAAGGAGGTATATTATAATGCAAATCAGTATCAGATGGAGATGAGTAATGAGAGCAAATAAATCAGTTTATGTGAGAAGCTTTCCACAGGAACTATTGTTACTATAAAAAAGAATATGATGCCAACGTGTTAATGTATTTTATGTGTACACACACAGACACACACACACAAACATATATGCAGACATGTGCACATACTTCATGAGCATTAGATTTTCTGGAACTAGAGTTACAGATGATCATGAGCCATATGGACTCAAGGAATTGAAACCTGATCTTGTGCTAGATCAACAAGTGATCTCTCAAGACTTCTCCCACCCCTGGAAGTGGGATAATCATTGTTTTTATTTATATAATGAGGAAAAAAGAAAATATTCCATTATTTCAACATTTTCAAAATTATCAAATTGGTTCTAAATATTTACCTTAAATCCTGTAAGCAATACAATATATCATATATTTGTATGAGAGCCTTTTGGGCATATTGGCAGCATAGGAAGCCCTGTAGACCTTTCACACTCAGAACACAATTTAATGATAATTCACAAACAAATATGTACCATGAAATCTCGTAAATTTAGTGAACTCTGAGTGAGATGAAAACCTGTCTCATTAAATTCAAGATGTAGTCTCAATAAAATAATTGCTCCAGCATAGCCTAGAGTTCTGGGAGAAAACTTTTATAACTTGGGTGTCTGCTAGTTATTTTAAAGTAACTGAAAGTACTTTAGAGAGAAGAGTGCTATGAGTCTGAGAACTCTAAGAAGACCTTGTCAGAGCACCTCCCTTGGCTTGACTAATAAAAGTGAAGTCTCAGTTTACTCCACAGAGGATCAAAAGTGTATTTCATATAATCATGGTTTCTGTGAGTTTATGAGTACAACATCCTTTGGAAAGAGACATGAAGAGTGATGGAAAAGGGTGGAGAGGGAGTAAGGGGTAATTACAATCATAATTCATACATATGTATAAAATTTTCAAGAAGAAAGAATATGATGAAATTTGATTTTGATTATAGTATCTCTCTTGGTGGGTAACTGCAGAATCACAATTGGAAAACAGGGACATAGAAGGCTTTGTGGCAACCCCTATCTTTACCTATTCCTCCAAAGTAGCAGCATATACAAAAGTTACTAAACAGAATACCTAAAAATTATGACAAGGATATTGAAGTACAGGTGGGGAAGGACTAAGTTTTCTTTAAGGTGCTGGACACTGAGAGCTTGACCATGCTCCAATGAGTATAGAGTATAAGCACAACACAAATACACAAATACGTTGGATTTTAATCTTCTTCATCTTTGTCTTCTTCTTCCTCATCCTCGTGCTCCTCCTCTTCCCCTTTGTCTTCTTCTTCATCTCCATCTTTCTCTTCATCTTCATCTTTGCCTCCTCCTCCTTCTCTTTTTTTTTTGGGGGGGGGGGCAGGAATTCAAAATGGTGGAGGGGAAGACCTGGGATAATTGAGAAGTATATGTAATAGGGGTGTATGATGTGAAATTCTCAAAAAATCAATAAAAATAGTATAATACAAAATGATTTTGATGTTCAGGACATTAAAAGTTACCCAAAACATTGTCTTCTGCATAGCTGTATTAGAGTACCACAGAGTTAGCATGCTGTTGTCATCTTGGGACTACAGAGGATCAAGAGAGGGGTTTTAACTGGTGGGTAGATGGTTACACAGTCCATTACTCAGCTCGTTAGAAGAATCAAATAGGCAGGCAGTGATGGCGCACACCTTTAATCCTAGCACTTGGGAGGCAGAGGCAGGTGAATTTCTGACTTCAAAAGCCAGCCTGGTCTACAGAATGAGTTCCAGGACAGCCAGGGCTACACAGAGAAACCCTGTCTCGAAAAACAAAAAACAAAACAAAAACAAAAACAAAAACAAAAACAAAAACAAAAACAAAACAAAAACAAAACAAAAACAATAAAAACCAGAAGAATCAAATAGAAAATACCAGATCCCAACTTTCCCCCTGACCCCAAAAGAAAAAGAGGTCAACTGAAAATTTGTTGTCCAGATTTTTCTGGGATTTTTCTGAATAATGTGTTTCAGTCTTACATAAGGGGAACAGAGTTTGATATTCAGGAAACAAGTTGTAATTGCATATAGATATGAGGGGAGTCTTACTCTTTGGATAGGCTGTCTGGTAATGTTTTTAAGCTTTTTGGGGAACCAAACTCTGGCAGAGGTAACTTCACTGTTCAATGTGTATACACCTACACAAGAAACCAGAAATAAATAATAAAAATAGAAGATGAAAATAACTATAAAGAAACCGATCTTTTGCACATGTGTATTACTTCCCTGTGAGAGAATTCAGGAAGAGAAAGTTTGAAAAAAGTAATAATTTCAGTGATAGCAAAAATAAAAGAGAATTCTAAACAGCATTTATGGTAATGGAGAATCTAATATTTGTGTTTCTGAAGCATATAACAAGAGGATTTAATGGATAGTAATTTCCTCCCACTGGTGGATACTATAGATCTAATAATGCTTTAGCTCCTTACTGTCATAGACTCACTTGTACATTCCTGGGACAGTTTCTAGGTGCCAACCATACATTTCTTTTATGTATGTATGTATGTATGTATGTATGCAATTGTATTGGCTATTTTATTTATCTACATTTCAAATATTATCCCCTTTCCTGGTTTGCCTTCCATAAACACCCTATCCTCTCTCTCCTGCCCTTGCTTATTTTTTTTATTTGTTTCATTTATTGGATATTTTATTTACATTTCATTACATGTTATCCCCTTTCCCCGTTTCTTCCTCACCCCCACAAAAGAACACACATGGTATGCACTGATAAGTGGATATTAGTCCAAAAGCTCACAATAGATACAACTCACAGACCACATAAAGCTCATGAAGAAGAAAGACCAAAGTGTGGGTGCTTTGGTCCTTCTTAGAAGGAGTAACAAAATACTCATGTGAGAAAATATGGAGACAAAGTATGGAGCAGAGACTGAAGGAGGGATAGTCTGAGACTGTTCCACCTGGATATGGATCCCATGTAAAGTCACCAAAGGTAGATGCTGATGTCGATGCCAGGAAGTGAATGCTGACAGGAGCCTGATATACCTGTCTCATTAGAGGTCTGCCAGAGCCTGATATATACAGAGGTGGATGCTCAGAGCAAACCATTCAACTGATCATGAGTCCCCAATGGAGGAGTTAGAGAGAAGACTGAAGGAGCTGAAAAGGTTTGCTTCCCCATGGGGAGAGCAACAATACCAACCAACCAGAGCTCCCAGGATCTAAACCACCAGCCTGGGAGCACGTAGAGAGGAACCCATGGCTCCAGCTGTATATGTAGGGGAGGATGGCCTTGTTGGTCATAGGTGGGAGAGGAGGTCCTTGGTCCTGTGAGGACTGCCCTTGCTTCTATGAAAATGCTCTGCTAACCACCCCCTCCCACATCGCCACCCTGGTATTCCTCTACATTGGGCATCAAGTCTTCACAGTACCAAGCACCCCTTCTCTCATTGATGCCAAACAAGACCATCCCCTGTTACATTTGCAGCTGGAGCCATGAGTCGCTCCATGTGTACTCTTTGATTTAGTTCCTGGGATCTCTGGGGGCATCTGGTTGGTTGATATTGTTGTCTTTTCTATGGGGTTGCAAACCCCACCAGCTCATTCAGTCCTTTCCTTAACTTCTCCATTGGGGTCCAGAGAACCAAATAACCCTATTAAAAATAGGGTGCAGAGCTAAACAAAGAATGTTCAAATGAGGAATATTGAATGGATAACAAGTACTTAAAGAAATGTTCAACTTCCTTAGTCATCAGGGAAATGTAAATCAAAACAGCCCTGAGATTCTAACTCACACTAGTCAGAATAGATAAGAACAAAAACTCAGGTGACAGTAGATGCTGGAAAGGATGTAGAGAAAGAGGAACACTCCTCCATTATTGGTGTGATTGTAAGCTGATACAACCACTGTGGAAATCAGTCTGGTGGTTCCTCAGAAAATTGGAGATAGTACTACCTGAGGATATAGATATACCACGCCTGGGCATATACCCAAAAGATGCTCCAACATATAAAAAGGATACATACTTCACTATGTTTATGGAAATCTTATTTATAATAGCCAGAAGCTGGAAGCAACCCAGATGTAATTCCCCAGAAGAATTGATACAGAAAATGCGGTATAGAAAATTTACACAATGGAGTACATCTCAGCTATTAAAAACAATGTCTATATGAAATTTGTAGGCATATGGATGGAACTAGAAAGTATCATTCTTAGGAAGGTAACCCAGTCACAAAAGAACACACATGGTATATACTCACTGATAAGTGGATATTACACATCAGAATAGCAATCATACATTTCTATGTTGCCAATGTTTAACCATCCTTCTTAAATATTCACATGACAGGAACACTGGAAAACATGAAATGTGTTTTAGGTGTGTTTCTTATATCTACTGTTTTACATTGCTAGAGGCACTACTGCTTTCCAGATTCTTGTTACTTTCTATCTCTTATTATTAGAGTAATGAGAAGTAGACAGAAGAAATTACAAGAACAAAGGAAGTGTATATTTTCTAGTCACTGATGGAGATTAGATGTCCTCCCCATTAATACAATGGATGTGCAATTTGATGATAGTTCTAATGCCAGACTAGAAAATAGCAGTTGTACAACACAAACATGGACCAAGTAGGAAAGGCAAGGAAAAGTTGAGGGTAGCTTATGTTAAACCTTTCAGTGGTAGAGAGCATAATGAGGTGACTTACAGTAATGAGGCAGAGGGAAGAAAACTTTTTCTTTCTTACAGTATTTTCTGATGGTATGCTTATCAAGCCCTCATAGCTTGAAGTCAGACTGTTAGTGTTAATATTAATAATCATTTAAGTTTAGTAGATCTTAAGACATAAAAAGGTAACAGATTTGAGTAGACAATGAATGTGTGACAAAGATGAAATCAAGATCTTCAGTTGGTTAGCATATCACACCTACACTTTATTTTAATTCCAAATGCATTATGATGACAAAAAATTATAAGGAAGGTGGAGAAAAGATGTAACAGATATTGAAAGTAAGAAGCCAGCCAGAACAGCATTTGAGAATATTGGTCAGAATAGTAAGTTAGTTAGGAGATAAGTGAGTCTAATTTGCACTCCCCTTTTACCCCTTGATTGGTCCTTGTGGCTGGGGCAGACACCTTGCTGGTCTGCTCCCATGAAGAAAACATAAAAAGTTTAAAGTTCGTTCAAGACACAAGAAAGGTTTGATGATACTAAAATAGAAGCCAGATTCAAAAAAATGTACACATTTAAATAGGAAAATTAATATACTCCTATCTTTATTTATGATATTCTGGAGGTAAGAAACTCATAGCCCTAATAAAAATAAGAATAATTCATTTTTATGCAGTCACACTCAAAAACTGGATTCTTAATTAAAATGATTATTTTTAGCATTTTTTTGTTTTGCTCAATTTATATACATAGACAAAATCATTTTGTCTGTAAATTTACTTTCTCAGTACAGCTAACATAGAATGTATACTCTTCATCTCTAAGTGATCTGTGACCCAGAAAAAAGAATAGTTCCTGTTGCTAAAAGATTTGTGATCCATGTCACTAAATATAATATTTTATCTAAACTTTTTGTGCCATAAGTACATGGTCTAAAAATGAAGCCATCAATAGATTAAGGAATTAATATGTCTTTTGGCTTCTTTGAATGTGTACATGGTTTGCAATGGTGACCTGGTTGAATCTGGTAAACTAAATACTCAGGCATTAAATATTATAATTCTGATACCAAATTCAAGGTTTAAGTAGTAGAGGTACTTGGTCAGAGCAAGTCTGGATGTCTTCTATAGAATCATTGCTGTGTCTGAATCATAGAGAAAGGGATGGTGTGCTCCTAAAGGTGAATTGCAAGTGATATAATGCACAGAGATTACTTTCTCAGGCCATTCATAGGTATCAAAATCTCACTCTTGATAACATTTATCATATTTTTTTGTTATTTGAAAGAAATCAAATTTTTATTTTTTTTTTTATTCCACACTGTGGAGGGATACTGCGTTACCCAGTTTCTCTTTCACCAGTTTCAAATACAGCCACCCAGCCTGACACAGGTATCTACTCTGGGCTAAAGAATCTTCTATTAATTTCCTTGGTTTTTAGCTATAGGCAAGAACCTAGTGTTTTAACATACAATCTCAAAATTCTGTCAAGTAATTACCCCCCAAAAGAGAAACAGTAGAAAAGGGTTCTAGACACATGAATCTATATTACTTATAAAAGAACACAACAAAGATTCTCTGAGTCTTAGAGCTAAGCTATTCCTAGTTCCTCACAAACTTATACTTATAAAAGAACACAACAAAGATTCTCTGAGTCTTAGAGCTAAGCTATTCCTAGTTCCTCACAAAACAAGTCACAAAGATTGGTAAATGACTTAATTTACACCAGATAAAGCATTGGCTACTACAGAACTGTAGGCAAGTGCCTGGGTGGTAAATTGTGAACCATGCCTTTTGAACCAAAAGTTTAAAGACTATAAATAAATCGAAATAAATGTTGACACCCTTCTCATCTCTAAATGTAGCCCTCCCTTCCCCTTGGAGACTGTTAGACACAATCCTGCAAGGACAAAGTAAGGAGAGACAGCAAACATAATTGGATGGACATTAATATATGGCAGAAAGACCTCTACAGACTTCTACAGAGACAAGTCTTTATTGTTTCAGAGACAGGGTATACAAGGGCTTTTTGGAGGGAACGGGTGTAAAGGGTTAATTGGTCACAGCATCAAGCAAATGAGAAGGGTTGATTGGCTCTATACAAGATTGCTCTTAAGACTTGTATTTAGGGACACTCTCCAGACAAAGACAGGCAAAGACAGGAAAGCATTGCTGAGAAAGAGAGTCTTCCATTTTTCCCTGAGCTCAGAAAGCCATTCAGTCATGGGGACTATTACCTTAATAGCAGGGTTCTCCAACACCCAAGTGTGAGCTAATCATAGAACCTACATCTTGGGTTGTTGGGTTTTTTTTCCCACAATTATCGCATTTCAGACTAGCACATGTATCTGCTCTGGGCTGAAGATTCTTTTATTAATTTCCTTGGTCTTTAGCTATAGGCAAGAACCTAGCATTTTAACATATTATCTCAAAGTTCTGTCAAGTCATTACCCTCCAAAACAGAAACAGTGGAAAAGGGTTCTAGACAAATGAATCTTGTATTACTTATAAGATCCCTCTGGGCCCTTGGTCCTAAAGCTAACTTATTAACTCTCTAAGCTCTTTGGTGTTTTACAACAGTTGGGAGGCAAAATAACCCCAGACTTGGTCTAAACAGATAGTAGGTCACTTAATTAGCCTATAGTGATTTCTATATGTCTACAAACATATCACTGGAGCTGGAGAGATGGCTCAGCAGTTAAGAGCACTAACTGCTCTTCCAGAGGTCCTGAGTTCAATTCCCAGCAACCACATGGTGTCTCACAACCATCTGCTATGGGATCTGATGCCCTCTTCTGGTGTGTCTGAAGAGATCAAAGTATACTCACATATTTAAAAATAAATAAATCTTTTTTATATAAAAAAGTACTTACCATTGATTATATAAAGAAAAATACTTTAATTTTACAGAAAAAAGCCACAGAAAACTACCATAAACTTAGGATTTACTAGCAAATCCAGATACATAAGTGCAATTTTAGGCATATATATATATATATATATATATATATATATATATATATATACACACATATATGGTTTGCTGATCTAGATGGTGGCAAAAGATTCCTTTGAACAGAAAGGCAGAGTGGTGATACAGCCCACTGAGTCTTTTACTGAAGTGTTAAGGATAAAAAGAGATGTGAGACAAAATGGTGCATTTATAACAAGGAAAACTATAACAAGAAGAACCTGTCCAGCCTGCAAACCCACTAGAGCAAAATTGAGTTTTTATTACTAGTGATTATTTACAACTTTGAACATGAGAGTAGATAACTGGTCATATCCCTCACCAGCTATGACATTTGGAAATGTGAGCCTTGTTCCTAGCCAGGACAACCCAGTACAGCTGGCCATAGTCACTAGAGTTGCTGACAAACTGGCCCCGAGGGCATGAGAGCAGGCGAGTTGGTGGGCTGACCAATTCAGATACCTCTAAGGCCCAGATCCAGGTCTTCAGATTGGCCAACACCAACATCCTGTCCAATGATGAACTGTGACACACTATAGCTTCTATAGGATTTTTTTTTCTGTTGAGGGGGAGTTTCAAAGGTTGAAGAGTACTTATGAGGAGAGAGGCAGATGAGTCAGATTGGGGTGCAAGATGTGAAATTCACAAAGAACCAAGAAAAGGTTAAGAACAAAAGCAAATTTATCAAAGACATGGAAAGTGAAGATTTATAAGGACTGAGAAAATACAAAAATTGCACCGGCATCTCCACATTTGCAGGGAGCAACAAAATCAGCATTTCCTCTCAGCCTAATATTTTTTGTTATTATAGCATCATGTGGAAACTAAAATGTTGATTACATATGCAAATGCTTGAGAAGTAATTAAAAACCAGTAATTCTGGATGATACTTTTCCATTGAAATGGCACAACGTAAATAAATCAAATATTTGTCTTGACACTAATAGACTTAGCACTAAACTATATTCCAGTTTATGAGGTTTTTTTCCTCAGAAGAAAACCTCAATGATTATTGCTTTGCTCTTGGGCAGGTTTTCTAGGACATCTACAGAATTCTCTAGGTATCTTTTAAATTTCTGTGTTTTTATAGATCCCTTGATTTCTAACATGGTTCAATGTTGTAGAAAAATTGATGGCTCATCAATATTTTAGAATTGTTATACTGCAGTATATAACTTTTAGAAACATTTACTTAATCCTATTGCTTAACAGTTAACAAAGTAAAAGAATTGAAAAAAATTCACAAGTAGAATAACACGACATTTTAGTGGAGGTATACAATGTGAATGCTCTTAGGTTCCTAAAATAAAAAGGATTTCAGTTCTCAGTTACTAGGAAGAGATGAGAAAGTGTGAAAATCATTTTTTAAAAGTGATGCAAGTTTATTTTTGATTTAAACAGATTAAAAATAATAATATTACAGCAGATTGGTTAGAAACGCTATCAGATTGCTTCCACTTTAGTCAAACTAGGAGACAGAAAACTTCATGGAGATATTTGTGTCTGAGATAAGGAATTTCCAATGTGGATCTACCACTAGAAAAAATGTATATGATATCAAGCTTGATACCCATAAGTGTCTTCCCAGAGCAAAGGCATCTTGGCAGTTGGAAGCCAAGGAGTACAACAAAGTTATACCACTTAAAACACCTCACATGATGACCTTACTGAGAAAAAGAAGAGAACAGTGGTTGACTCTGATAAAGCCTAGAGAGAGAAGAGTGCTGGACAAAGTGGAAGCTTTTCTAGATTTTGTTTAGAGTATAGGCAGTGAGCTTAGCAGAAAAGCGTCCTATGGTAGGAGACATTGATTGGTGCTTAAAGGTGAGTTGAATCACTGGGGCTGAGATTTACAAGACTTGGAGCTTGGGGTCAAGTCAGGGTCAGGATGTTCATTTTTTGGTTCTTTTACCAGAAAATACCCACTTCCCAACAAATCAGTGAAAGTGTGGTGGTTTGAATATGCTTGGCCTATACGGAGTGGTACTATTAGAAGGTGTGACCTTGTTAGAGCAGGTATGTCACTGTGAAGGCCAGCTTTGAGGGCTCCTAGTCTCAAGCTCCATCCAGTGCAGAAAAGAGATCTTCTTCCTGGTTGCTGGCAGAAGTCAATCTTCTGACTGCCTTTGATTTAAGATATAGAACTTTGGCTCCCCAGTACCATGTCTGTGTGCATGTTGCCATCTCCTCTTGATGATGACAATGGACTGAACCTCTGGAACTGTAAGCCAGCCACAATTAAATGTTGTCCTTTATAAGAGATTTCTTGGTCATGTTATCTCTTCATAGCAATAAAACACTAATTAAGAAATGGAAAATTAAAGACAAAATTCTTGAACAAAAGGAAATATTGGACATTTTTTGGTCCATATTCACAATTATGTTTGTGTACATGTGTATGCAATCGTACTTGTGTGTTATATATGCATGTGCATATCTGTGTAAGTTTGTACATGTCCACAAACATGCCTAAAGATAGAATATAATATCTGACATTTAGCTCAATCATGCCTTTCCTTACTCATTTCACAAAGTTTCATTAATAAGCCTTGGGCAATGCGGGTATCCAGCAAGTTTTAATGTTCAATCCATGTTTCCCCCTATAAGGTTTACATGCAATAATACTCAATTATTTGAATGAATTATAGGGATTTATCTCAGCTCCTAATATTTGTATAATCAATTGGTGAGCTATGTTTCTAGGCCCAGAATTATATTTATACATTCAAATATTTTTCATAGAAAATAATAAGTGTATTGAGTGTTCACTTTGAACATAGGATTGAAGAAAAGAAAATAGAAACATTAATTTTAATTTGGGATATTATGACTACATAAAGAAGAAGCCAACAGAATATTATACTATCTAAATATATATTTTTTATTTCCATTATCTTTCAATTATGCCCAAAACTGATTATAATAGCTCTTGGGTTTTTTGTGAACAAGAAAGGTGCAAAATTACCAGGACTTTTAAACTTTTAAAGTTTTAAACTTTTTAAACTTTTAAACTAAATTTAAAATTTAAAATTTAAAAATAATGTATATTTCATAAAAACTATAGACTCATTTTTAAATATCTACTGATACGGTAGGAATGAGAATTCCTTTCAGAAGTAGGCAATTTGAATTGGTAAACAGAAGGCAGAGAAAGAAAAGGAGAAAGAAGTGGTATAGGAATTACCATTAGGTATCTACTTTTGAATGCTCAAATATAAGGAGATGTAATTTTTACTGACATTTGTATGAATCCTCTACTTGAGACATCTTATGCAACCAATATTTTCTTGCCCCTTTAAGGAATTATTGACCAGGGCCCTAAAGTATTGTCCTTGTGGTTTACATGTATTTCAGGGTATAAGTATACATAACTTTCCCATCTTCTTTCCTCTCTCCAAACCCTTTCATGTATCAATTTTTCTCTCTTTCAAAATCATGACACTTGTTTCATTAAATGTTGTGTATGTACATATATATTCCTAAATACATAAATACAATGTATTAAGTCTGATAATGTTACTTTTGTGTATGTTTTCAAGACTGACTACATGACTGCCTAAGTATGAGATAAACAATGACAGTTAACTATAACCACCCTAAAGAGGATTGGGAAAGCTCAGGAGGCCAAATCACTACACAAAGTTCTACAGGCAATTTGGAAATACTAGGAGTAGACAAATAGTTTTCCCTGGGGAAGAGCATGCCTAGTAGCTATCCAGTACCAAAACTTTACATATTTCATTGTCATATAATTCTACCTTATCACACTTGGCTAAGTCAGTGGTTCCAAAAGTTAAAATATTAGACACAAACACATACACACAAGAGAATGAGAGAAAGAGACAGACAAACAGAGATAGAGAATGAGACTCTAGGTTCAATGTTCAAAGAAAAGTCACAGTTTTTGTTTGTTCTCTTATGTACAGAAAGTAGTTTTACTTAGATCTAGAAATTTGTATGCTAATTTACTTTAATGAATACATTCTTATTCATTTCCATACATAAGGAAAACAAAAATCTGTCAGGAACAGAGCATTATTAGAAAACTGTTAAGCCTATGTGTTATTATTATGTAAAGCATATGCTTCAAAATTCTAAGTCATTTATATAAATTTTGTGCACACACACACACACACACACACACACACATATATATATATATATATATATAAATTTCAGTGCACATGCACTGAAATTATTTGCCACTTGAGAGATCCCTTGTCTGCTTACTTGTTATAGTAGAGCAATGTAGCAATCACTTGATATTCCATCTCATTACAATACACAAAAGATGAAAACTATTACTTGTTATTTTTCTAAAGACATTTGACCTTTCTACAATTAACCACGCACAGGCGTTCTCACTGTAGAAAGTGAATAACACTATGTACATGTCACTTAGTCATCTTTTGTAGGTTTCCCAAGGTGGACATTTATAAGTGTCCATGTCTCAAACTCAACCACTTGCAGGATTAACATTTTATAAAAGAATAAATCATTTTGGGTGAGACACACACACATACACACAAAATGAATCATAGTGGTTGTTCCATATAAAAGTTCCATATAAAAGTCATTGACAATAAATTTTGCAGGTAAGGGAGTTGAGTTAAAGACAAGCTTTTATTTAAAATATCTTTAGGAATACATTAACTTTAAGAAAGCTTGTGGATTGTGTCTTTATGGTTTTGTTTTGCTTTGCTTTTTAATGAACCATGCATTATTCTTGACATCCCGAGTATAGGGAGTAGCTTTGTTATCAACTCAAAAATCACCGTAAGATTGAAAGACTATGCATTTAACCTTTATAACATATGTATTATGTTAAGTATATCTATTGTAAATTATAGAGGATGTCAGATGTGTAAACATTACTGTGAAATACCAGCTTTAAAGTCACAATTGTGCAAAATGCCAAGCTAAAATGTTGAGTGGAATGACTCAGCCATACCATGGCACTCTATAACCTGTCCGTAACTTCATTCGGTCACTGCATCCAGCAGAAGATTCTCTACTAAGCGCTAACAATTCTGCACAGAACTAGATGTGAACAGAATGATGGTAACTCTCCCTCAGCATCTTAATGCTTTGGCAGATGATATTGATATTTCATTAAAGTGCAAATGCATTTGTAAATTTATAGTATATATATTTTAATTTGACATAGAAACATTTCTAAAAACACATCCTATGCATTAGTCTGAGAAAATGACTAACTAATGAATTCCAAAAATAACTAAAATATTCACTCTTTTCTTTGTTTCTCTGCCAAATGGTGATCCTGTCTGAGATCCGTCTTAAACTGAAAAAAAAGCTCTTATTTTGAAAACTTCTTCCATATTTCTAGCAGAAAAATCCACACACTCTACACATGAAAATATAGTTCACAATTTACTGTTGAAGATATTGGCAACCATTCAAAAATGGGTAAAAGATTACAGGACATTTCAAAGATGAACTCTGGGTGACTGTATGTCCTTTGCAAGAATCCCCCAGGAGATGCTCAATAGTAAGTATTGGCCTTAGAAAGGATAGAAGATGCTCAACTCTGAGATGAATAGACTTGATAAAAAGCCAAAGGTACACTGCTGAAGCTAAGAGGATTGGACTCACCATGACTTTTCCAACAGAATGAGGAAAAAGTGAGACAGAAGATGAAGGAATAGAGTCGGAGTCCCATCCTAAAATGATAGTGACTGTAAGATGCCATTTGGGGAATATGAAATGGCTGAAGAACAGGACTATAAAAGAAAGCAGACTGTTCTAAGACTGTCAGCCTGCAAATCCACACACAGATGTTCAGATTGTTATTTATATTAAACCAACAGGAGAAAATCATCCTGACCATTTAATCAGGTAAGTTTCACAGGGTAGACTTCAGGCTAGACTGTGAGAGGCACTGAATGAGAGAGTCTTTCTCCAAGTGTCCCATGCAGTGTTCTATAAAGTGAGTTAAACAGAGTTTGTTCTAAGACATTGAATTCTGAGATCATTAGTTTTACATGAGGAACCACTGAGACATTATTTGTAGTTACATCTATCTTTCAGTCAGACTGTAGTTGGAAACACAGACCAGATCTATGACCAACAGCATGATGAATCTCCTGGTCCATTATTAACTTGAAGAAAGAAAAAAAACAGATCCTGTACTTTACCTCAAAAAAAATTTTTTTTTGGATGGCCCACTATGAGAAGTTAATACAAAGAAGATTATAAATATAAGATTATTGGCAGAGGTTAAAATGAGTAGAACTACCCAGACAGTGATAAAGGTACACTCTTATAGCATACGTGTGCGTGTCTCTCAATGGAGACTTAATCAAGTGTAAAAAAATACAAGTGCAAAATTAAGTTACACGGTCATAGAATTGGTAAGAAATGGCAATAAAGCCACATAAACATAAGGACTTCAGGGAGTTAGAGGCTGTCATGGGAAGCAATTCCCTTGGAGGTTAAAGGTATGGATAAAATTCATGTCAATATCATCAGTGAAGCATGTGCTATAGCATTTGAAGAAGTTAGGTAGTATTCAGCTCAGAGAAGTCTTAGTTGTGCCCATCATTTATGTTATTAAAAATACTTGAAATGTTTTAAGCACTAACGTGATATGATTTATTAAAATATGTTGGATGTTATCTAGAAAGATCATTGGAATAGTGAAAAATATAAAAAAATAGTCCTGAAATATTGTAATTTTAGAATAATTTTGTGAGTTGCTTTGAATAGAAATATAGCAGATGTGTTTTTAGCAGGTTTATTGAGTTACAGTTTGTATAACTTAGAATTTACAACAATGAAATATACAATCTTATCTTACTCTTGTACATTCATTGATAAGGGCAATTATCACCAGAGGCTCTTTTAGAACATGGTTTCCAACTAGAACTCTAATGTGGAAAAGATCAGCTATCCATATATGCCTCTGACAGTTTTGTCTTATACAGCTGTAGACAAATGTATCTCCATATTCTCTTTAAATTCCATATTCTGGTTATTTTATGTAATTGAAATCAAATGATTGTCCCCCATTCTTGATGAGTTCAATCATAAAATAAAAATGTTTGAGGGGCATTCATATATTATCATTTATCTGTCAAATTTTATGTCTGTATAATATTCTATAACCCAAATGTACAAGACTTTTTTTATTTACTTATTCATTGAGAGACATTAGGATTGTATTTGCCTTTTGGCTATTATGAACAATTTTAATTACTGTTATTATGGTTATTATTTTGACATTCATAAAGGTGTCTTTAGGTGCATGTTGGTATTTACCACTCATTTCTTTTGTGATATTATCAGCCAAATATGCCAGATATATTGCATATCTATATGCCCTGGTTCCCACATTATGTTATAAACTTAACATCTGATAAAGGTGCTTCTCATTCATTTAAGAGAGAAAATATACAGATGAGACACGTAAGCCTTTATTTATTTTAAGTAATACTTTATTATTTGACAATTCTATACAATGTGTTTTGATAATATCTACCATTCCTTCTCCAATTCTTTCCAGATTCTCTTTCTAACTTTTAGACTTTTCTTCTTTCTTCCTTTCTTTCTTTCTTTTTTCTTTATTTCTCTCTTGTTTTCTTCCTTCCTTCCTTCCTTCCGTCCTTCCTTCCTTCCTTCCTTCCTTCTTTTCTTTCTTTTTCTTTCTTTCTTTCTTTCTTTCTTTCTTTCTTTCTTCTTTCTTTCTTTCTTTCTTTCTTTCTTTCTTTCTTTCTTTCTTTCTTTCTTCATGAACTCTCACTCCTAAGAGTGAGGATAATGAACCATCTTAATCAAAACAAAATTATCCAATCCAAAAGAATAAAGGACAAAAAAGCTGACTGTGTATCCCAGAAGCTAGCAAAATAATAGATATTCAGCCAGTGGTGGCATTCCATGCCTGTATATTCTCTACCTTAAAATGGTGTATGTACTGTGCATGCTGTCACAATACATGAAAAGTCATAGATGCAACTTCCCTGTTGTATTTGTAAACATGATTTCCTTGAATTTACCCAACACCTCTTGCTCTTAAAATGTCAGGAAGTGCATGCTGACAAGAGCCTGATATAGCTGTCTCCTTAAAGGTCTGCCAGAGTCTGACATATTCAGAGGGGGATACTTACAGCTAACCATTGATCTGATCAAGGGATTCCCAATGAAGGAGTTAGAGAGAGGACTGAAGAAGCTGAAAGGGTTTGTGCCTCCATGAGGAGAACAACAATACCAGCCAACCAGAGCTCCCCAGAGTCTAAACCACCAGCCTGGGAGCACATAAGGAGGGACCCATGACTCCAGCTGTATATGTGGGTGAAGATGGCCTTGTCAGGCATAGGTGGGAGAGGAGATACTTGGTCCCATGAAGGTTAGACACCGAGTTGGGGGGGGGAAATTCGAGGGTAGGGAGGTGGGAGTGGGGGGTAGGTGGGGGTACATCCTCATAGAAGCAGGAGGAAGGGGAGTGGGATAGGGGGTTCCTGGGTGGGTGGGAGGATGGGGTAATGGGATAAAATCTGAAATGCAAATATAATATCCAATAAAAAAAAGAAAAAAATATTCTGACTTCCTAAGATTCCCGATCTTGTGTAGACTGGTATGTTAAATACTTCTAATATTTTGTTGAACACTCCTTAATTTCTTACTGTCTCTATGTTAACCCATTAAGGGTCTCTGAGTTAATTGTCATTTAGTGCAGGAAAAAAAAAAACTATCTTTAAAGAACTGAGAGATTCATTAATTTTGGCTAACAGAATAGGTAAGAGCCATTTTATTGCTAATTCCATTTAACAGAATTGAATCAAGTCCTTTGAATCACAGGTTGTTGGACCCATTAACAGTGCAAGTTATTAGTTGGAGCTCATGAAGTAGGCCTTATACCAAATTTAGAAGCCATTGTTTACTCTTATAATATTCATAGCAGTGTTCTCCCAGTGGTGCTCTTTGTCAGGACAGTTGATGTTGAAAGTTGGAGGGGTCACAAATGGATGATATTGATAATTATATGTCTCCTTCTTTAGGATGCATGTAGAGCTGTCCAGCACGATAAATACTAGCATGTAGTAATGAGGATTCTTGGTACATACCAGCATGTACTGTGACTAACGTATATAGTGTCTTCAACAATAATGATTTTGCCATCAGATTCTTGTGGGGTAGCCAATAGCCTGCAGCATTTGGCATTCTACAGATTTTATTGAGCAACACCTTAAAAAATTACTTGTATAGTATTTTTATCTTCTATCCTGTAGTACTAAGTTGAAGGATTACCCTCCCAATATGGGGTTACAAATATAGTAAAAAATTTCTACCAAAAGCAGAAGAAAACAAAAAACAAAACCCAAAACAAACAAATACCTCAAATTAGTCTTTACAATTAGAAAAAAGAAGAAACACATTCACATTCTTTTAAGGAAACTTTGATACCAAAATTAGACAAAGATATAACAAAGAGAAGAATTTTATAGACCAATCTCTTTGATGAACATAGGTGTAAACATTATCAAAAATACTTTCCAAACAAAATTAACAGCAACACATCAAAAAGTCTATTTTCCATAATAAATTTGCTTTCAACTGACAAATGCAAGATTGGTTCAAATATGTAAATCAGCAAAATTTACTCCACCACATAACAGACATAAAGACAGAATTTGTACAATCATCTTATTAGATGCAGAAAATTTCTATGGCATAATCCAAGGTTACTTCATGTTAGGCTCCTGGAGAATCTAGGGATATGGAGATATTTTTCTCTATAATAAAGGAAATTATTCACAAATCCACATTCAACATAATACTATGTAAAACATTAAAACAAATAATTTTATTAAAACTGGCATAAAAATGGTACCCAGTTTCTCTATTCCTCTTCAATACAGTGCTTGAAGTTTCAGATACAGCAATAGGAGAAGTTTAAAAGATAAAGAGAAGTAGAAAACTAAGATGTTAGAGTGTCTTTATTTTCAGATGGTATGGTTTTATATATCAATACTACAGACCTTGAATACTACAAATACTGGGAAGGCTCTACATTTACACTTTATTTAGGGAGAGCCCTGAATAATGAGACCAAAAGATGATTGTGTTTTAGGCATGACACTTTCTCATTTGTTTTGGATAAACCTAACTTCCATGTTTCACCACTTATTGATCAAATAGGTTTTTTAACAAATTAGGAAGAACAAGGTACTCCTAATATAACCCAATAAGTTGTGGTCTTAGAGACAGCTATTTGCTATGATTCTGATGCTGTCTATACTTTTTGGTTGATACATTTGCTAAGGTTTTTTTGTTGGTACATTTTTTTAATTCCTATAATTTAGCCTAGAATATTATCCTAATTTCCTTTAAGGAAAAAAAAAAAAGCTATTATTACTTGATTCTCTTCAACATGTAGATTCATTTAAAAAGATATTTTTTGTCTCACTTTGTAATTTTGCTGCTTCTCTCAGGAAACAACACATCTGGGACTTTACAACAGTCAATGGGGGTTAGATTCTAGAGGCTCACTGTTCATGGGTCATTGACACAAGGCAGCTCTTAAGCGCCCTTAAAACATTATTAAAATCTATCAAAAATCACCATTAGTGTTAATGGAAAGTTCTTTAGGTTTGTATTTGTTAAGTACTCCTGATGCTCATTTTCCTCTAAACTAGCAAAGATGTTGGCAAATGGGATCATTTGACTCGCTAATTAGCAGCTGCTGACTCCACTGTTACCCTGATTGCCTTGAGGAAAATGGATGGCAGCCTAACAGCCAGCTGGACAAGCCTTATGTCAGCACCAGCCATCTTGAACACTCCACTGATGCCTGAGACAACTACAAAAAGACAACAGTTAATTGTTCTGGCCTTTCCAGTTACCATCTCAGCCAGGGCTATTTTAAACATTTTGTTCTAGACATTACTATTGCAAGCCTTGATGAACTCTTGATTACCCAGTAATAATTTCTACTTAGGCCAAAAGGTCAAGTCTTTCACCTGATTGTCTAGAAGAGTCACTTGTGAAAATGATACTCAGAGTTAAAAGTAAGATTGCTACAAAACAAGCCTTAATAACCAGACAGAAAATACAGCAGAGATAAACAAAAGCCACAATAGTGAGAGCCATGGTGTAGTAGAGTGGTGGCAGACAAATGAGGTATAGTGACTCCCACATCCACACAAAAGTCTAACATTCACAGGACTACAGATCCTCAACACTAGATGACTTCATAGAGCCTTGAGCACTAGAGGGTTCCAGTTGAAGTTGCTTCTTCCTCCCTGATATATCTCAATGTTGCCAAGCATCAAAGGGATTGAAAATTGCTTGAAATTTTTATCTGAATAGTTTTGCTTGCTTGCCTACAGTTTTTATCCAGATGGACTATGTGAACCCAATTAGCAGATGGATAAATCTTTCTGTGTCATATCTCAACTCTAGGAGTTAATTGCTTAATGGATACATATACAGGCAAAAATCCTCTGAAGTATATGGTTTTTGGCACTGAATCATCCTCTTATCAGCCAGCCCAGTATACCCAGTAGAATACATCTGGTTATAGTCTTTGGTCCTCAGTAGAGTTTTCTTTACCAATAGACAATGGAGTCTTAACATATAATGGTATCAGTTGAAGGACTTGCTGTGGTTGAAAAAACCAATATCAGTACACATCATCAGCTCTTAATCTCAATCATTGAGTTCTTCATACATGGCTTGGTTTCAATATTTAGTATAATTTGGATAAAGCATTTTAGATTCTGCAGAAATTCAATCATGTAGGCAGAGAAGATTCCAAGTGGAATTTAGGTAATGTCATGCTATCTACAGATCTTGAGCAGCTCAGATAGACTTTGGCTGTCTGAGCTCTCATACTTAGCCCTGTAAATTTCTTAAACTAGAAGTCTGGCACAGTTTCTACTGAGGTTCCTTCCTGGTCCTGGTGATTAGAGACAAGTTTTTCACTGAGGGAAGTGCTATTAGAGGTCTCTGAAACCAACCAAAGCCCCCAAAATTCCCAGATTTAACAATTCTTTATATAGTCTTTATAAATCTACATATTGGGCATAACTTTATTCAGGATTCTTCTTATATAACCTGATTTGACATCTAGTGTGATACTATGCTGACTAGCCCTTATATTAATACTCATGTACTTTCTATGTTAGGCAGGAGATAGTCTCTAGGATAATTCTCACAGGATATGAAGAAAGCACTTTTTTTTGTTTTATAGTAGCAAATTACTTAACTCAAATGATTGTTCTCAAATATTAAACTATCTTAATAGAGAAAGTGCCATTTCTTAAGCATATCACCTTGAAGGTCAACTTGGTCATTCATCACTCCTTACACAACTATTTTTAATGATGCTTCATAAACGGACCCAGTTCAGGTAATTTACAATGATATTATGAACACTGCAGGCTTGTTATGCGCCCCCACCATAAAGAAGGTCAGGTTGTTAACATAAGGTTGTTCCAATTTATTTTATTTCAATTCAAGAGCTATTAAATATTTTGTCTAACAGCCTTATGAATCTATCTATAAAATCTTGGAAAATGAGCCTCAAATTTACTAATCTTTTTTGAATGTCTATTCAGGATGTAGATGACCAGTTTCTGGTGCAATAACTTTTACCAAGAGTATCAGAGGAAATGCACTTGGTAGTTTCATATGTACCTACTATACGCAGAGGCACAGACAACTAGGGAACAGTTAACTGGGCTGACTTGTCTAGCATCTAGGGGTCAGTAGGGGAGGATATGCCTAGGTCCTCAGTGACTTCATGTGCCAGTGTGGGTTGCTACAGGGGCAGGGTCCTACTCAGAGGAGAAAGGGAAGAGACATTAGAGAAGCAGATATGTGAAGGGAAACTAGGAGGGTAGCTGAGATAGGGATGAAAAGTAAATAAATAAATGAATTAATGAAAAAGAAACTGTATAGAAATTAAAACTTGGAGATAGAGGTGTTGTCTAACTTGGATGCCTCGATTTGGTCTCAGCCCTCAAGGCATACACAGTAGTTGTTGTTTTGTTTTGAACTTCTGCACTATTGCATTATCAACTCTGCAATTTGCATGTTGTTGTACTAAACTAAAATGTTTTTCAAAATGTACTAAAATGAAATTACAGGTCAGCAGCTGTGAGTGCCTACACTTTTCCTAAGTTTTGAAGACCTAAGCTCAAGTCTTTAAATTTGTGTAGCAGGTGCTTTACCAACTGTAACATCTTTTTAACCTGCCAACGATAAAATTTGAAACAGATGATGCCAAAGAAATATGTTTTTCTAGTTTACACAAATGGCAATATGTGATTGAAATAAAATTAATCTGGTGAAATTGAATATTGATTTTATAAAATCTTGTCAGTTTGATTGTGATCACTGAGTTGCTCTTAATTAAAAATGAAGGAAGAGAGAAAAAATAAAAGAAAGTATGCATTTAAATTTTAAATAATATAAGATTCAAAGATAACAAAATAGTGATGCTGACACAGTGGAATGAAACTCTTATAAGGTACAAAATGTGAACTGAATGAATTTTCTTAAAATCAGCAGCTTTGGCCTAAGCACCATGTCATGTAAGAAAAGAAGAGCTAAAGAAAAGGAGGATCTTTAGTAAGGCAGTAATACATGTAGATGTATAATTAGCTGCATAGTGTTTCGTTATCCCATTGGACTGCCAAGTACTCATAAGCAATACCTGAGGTTTCTGTAAGCTTGAAAATACACTTTTTTGTGTGTTCATAGACAGATATAGATATATATCTATGAAGCTTTGTTACATGAATTAAATATCTCTGTTCTTTGGTATCTGATAATCAAAATAACCAACAGAGAAGAATATCAACTTTCCACAGAGAACATTTTCATCAGAGATTATTAGCAATCCTGCTCTCAAAATGATTTATATACCTTGACAGAAAGGACTTGAATAAATATTCAGAAGTCACATGATGAAAGAAAAGAGATTGTTTTGAACATTCAATTTTATTTATGTGTATGTGTGTTTGTGTGTGTGTGTGTGTGTGTGTGTGTGTGTGTGTGTGTATGTATGTGTGTATGTTTGTGTGTGTGTAGATATCTATGGAGCCCAGAAAAGAGCATTAAGTTTCCTGGAGCACAAGTTGAAGGTAATTGCAAGCCTTCAAACTTATCAAACTTCAGTAGTAAAAACTAATTTCAAGTTCTGTGAAATAGCAGCAGGCTCTCTAAACTGCTATGCCATTTCTCCAGCCCTAAGAATATTGCTTTGAAAACACTTACTCAGACACTTCAGAAATGAAGAGAAATATTTTCATGTAAAACTAAAGTAGATTTCTTATTGAAAAATAGAAAATATTGAAAACAGACGAAAATAAAATAATAGAAAATTTGATTCCAACAAGTACTGATACAAATTCGTGCAGTACTGATTTCATGAATATATACAATTTTAATATATCATTATACTGTATATCCCTGTAAATGACTACAAGTGATAAAATGTTTGAATATTTCAGTAAATACACATTTCTCTATTGAAATGTGCTGATGTTATTAAAATATAAAAGGTTTTTATGCATGTATATTTAACAGAATACAAAGTAAAATTTATAAACTGATACACTTAATTTTCTTTGTCAAATAATCTAGTGGTGAATATAAAATATTCTATCAAATATATTACACATTTACTAATCTCATACTTTATGTGAGATTACTTAATTTCACTATTCACTCCTAATTATGGGATGGGTTACTTTTTCTAATCTTAAGTAGTTTGCTCAGTGAAAATCTATTGAAAATTAGGCATTTTAGAAACAAGAAGATCATTACAGTTTTTTACATATTTATATGCATGAAATGTTTCCAGTAAAATACTGATGTTCTGGGCTTAAATTTCTTATTAGAATTTATTCTTTTCACTTTAAAAAATTCAAAAATTGCTTTCATTATCTTCAATCATGAAACATATTTACCAGGATACTATAAGTTATCAGAAAAATCCCAATTTTTCTATCTCTGAAAGTACACACTTTTTTTATATAAGAAATTAGAAACTAGTATTTGGGGAGATTTTTCAGTAAAGTCCTTGCTCTGTAAGTCTGAGGAACTGAGTTTAAATCTTTGCAGTTCTGTATGAGGCTGGGGTATGACAAGACAGGAGCTTCCTGCCCTGTACTCAAATCTGTGAGTACCAAGTCCAAAAGGGAGATCCTGTGTCAGATACTGACCTCAGGCATCTCTACATATGTTTGTAGGTAAGAGAAACCAACAAACAACAGCACATGTTGTGTTGCATATACAGAAAAGTATGCGGGCCAAGCTGTCAGCTTCACAATTATTATAGAATCCTGAGAGTGTTTAGACTTATTAAAAGTGAAGGGAAGAACCACATAGTAACAATTCAGTATCCATGCTAATTGAATAATGAAGTTGAAGGTCTGAGACTAAATCTCAGCTTTTCATCTTAAGAGACATGAGTTTCAAGACTGATTCTTCACTCTCTATGTATCAAATCTTTGCCCATATGTGTTTTCTAATCTCACTATAATTATTTTGCTAAATATAAATGAGTTCTGGGCATGACAGAGAATCACATGAGCTAGTTCAATAACCTGAACAAATTTTTCAAATACATCCTCCTCTCAAAATATTACTAAGAAATTATATATAATACAAATTAAATATATATTTATAATATATATTGTCTATAATATAATATATATTTATAATCTATAGTTGTAATTATTATATGTTATTAAAATATATATAATATAAACTATATATATAATTTCTCAGTAATTTTCTGAGTTGAGAATATATATGTATATATATATATATATATATATTCATATGTACACATATACCATATACTGTATTGTGTTAATTAAAGAGTAAATGAGCTACTAGGTCAATTTAATTAAAGAATATAACAATCTAAATATTTGCTTCTATGCCCACAGATAAGTGTAGTCTTCATGCCTCATCAAGGAAAGTTATTTTTGCAAAAGATGGAGAGCATTAAGGAGACCAAACAAAATACAGAGTTGTGAAGCATAGTCTACATCTACAGAACATTCCCACACCTAAAGCTCATGGAACACTGTGGAAGAGGGAGTGAGAAGATTGTAAGGACCTGAGGATCAGGGAGTTTGCTATAACCCAGTGTATCCTAGGAATGTCAGAATCTAAACCCTCCATAAAAATCTTCCCCAATATAACTGCCAAAACATAAGCTGAACCAGAAACACCCCAATGGGAATGCCAAAGACTGGGAAAGCCCATGAGGCCTCAACTCTAAACAAAGATCTACAGGAATATAAGAAATGCTGGGACTGAAAGACATAGTCATTGCTAGGGAAGAGCACACAGACTTGCTCAGTACATTAAAAAATGCATAAAACTAGCATGATAGTTTTATGATAACATGATTGTGTAACCCAATCACAAAAGAACACATGTGATATTTACTCACTGATATGCAGATATTAGCCCAAAAGCTTGAAATAGCCAAGATTCAACTAACAGACCATATGAAGCTCATGAAGAAGGAAGAACAAGTGTGGATGCCGGGGTGCTACTTGGAAGGAGTGACAGATGCTCAAAGGAGCAAATATGGCGACAAAGTGTGGGACAGAAAGTCAAGGAGGGGCTGTCTGGAGACCACTCTACCTTGGTATCTGTCCCATATGCAGTCACCAAAGATAGATGCTGATATGGATGTCAGGAAGTGCATGCAGACAGGAGCCTGATGTAGCTGTCTCCTCGGAGGTCTGCCAGAGCCTGCAGAGGTGGATCCTTGCAGCTACCCATTGATCTGATCAAGGGTTCCCAATGGAGAAGTTAGAGGACTGAAGGGGCTGAAAGGGTTGGTGGCCCTAAGAGGAGAGCAACAGTGCCAACCAACCAGAGCTCCACAGGGTCTAAACCACCAGCCTGGGAGCACAAAGGGAAGCACTCATGACTTCAACTGTATACTTAGGGGAGGATGACCTCCTCAGGCATGGGTGGGGGAGGAGATCCTTGGTCCCATGAAGGCTGAACAACGAGCAGGGAGGAATTTGAGGGTGGGGAGGGGAGGGGTTAGGGGGTAGGTGGAGGCACACCCTTGTAGAGGCAGGAGGGGGATGGGATAGGGGGTTCTTGGGTGGTGGAGAAATGGGGTGAAGGGATAAAATCTGAAATGTAAACATAATATCCAATAAAAATATGAAAAAAAAGAAAATTAGTAGGTTATACTTGAGAGTATATCCATATGCATAAACATATATGCATCTATGCATATATGCACTATTAATGAAAAAGAAGTCATGAATTTGAAAAAGAGCAAGAACAGGCACTTGAAGGGAGTAGAGGTAAATGATTTTATTATAATCTCAAAAACAAAAAAGTGAAAAAGAATTATTAGTTTGTGCAGTTGTCTAATATTAATATATTAAAATGCCCAAATTAGAATTGTTCTGCATCTTAAGTTTGTGCATGCACATATGTATTTTTGAGCTTTGTGTGTTTGTTTGTGTTCTGTGTGTGCAAGTGTACATGTATATGCAAGAGTAAATGAGTTTGCTATGTAATGGAGAGTGGAGAACAGCAGAAAAACTTGCTTGTTACTCAGAAGACATTTACGATATAAAGACTTTTAGCAAAAGATCATTTTATACAAGTGTGTGTGCTTGCACACTACTTTGCACACTAGTTCAGGAATAGATGTGGAGGGCAGAAAGGAGCATCAGAGCTCTTGGAGCTAGGGATAAAGGCTACTGGACCTGCACAATGCAGATACTTAGGACAAATTCACATCCTGTACAGTAACACTAGCTGGAGCTTGAATGTATACTGGATTGCCTTGCAAGCATTTTATCCCTATCTTCCTAACACTTAGAATGCAAACACGTGTTGTGAAATCACGACTAGAAATTTTGATGTTTATGTGTGTTTCTATGTTTCTGTGTATTTTTGTGTGTCTATATGTTTGTGTGTTCAGTGTAGGGGATGGGGGACTCAACAAAGATATAACCACTTAACTGACTGAGCTATGCACCCAGATTGTTTTTTATGATTTTTAAAGATTTGCAAAACTTCTGAAGGATTCTTAAGATTAAGATACATTTACATTTTTTTCCTAGTATCCGCAATCACTGTGATCAGACAGCTTTGAGCAAGTCTAAATATTTTGAATTAACTCATGTTTAAATTTTATTTCCTCTATGTAGTTTTGTGCAAGCTGCTTAAGCTGTAATATTCAGCTTCTCATCTGGACATAAAACCAAAACTAAGTTTTTAAAGTTTCTTGTTATCCTTCGTGAATGCAAATAAAATGATTTTGAATAAATTTTCACAATATTCAGTGCTTATTACACATAAGATACTAACTTGTCTCAAAGTTTTTTCCTGAAGAAATTATACAAAGCATGCGATTATGAGGCTTAAAATTTTTTATGTGTGTGTTTTTCAGTACAAATGGAGATAAAAAAAAGTGTACTTACAGATTTGTCAATAATTCAGAATGAATATTCAGTTACTAATTTATAGTATATGGATATCTTAAGATTTAAAAAGTTAAGAGTAAAAGAAACTATCAGAAAATGTGTCTATGGCAACTCAGAGTATATGTGAAAAACTAAATTATGAAAGTAATATGTATAATAAACAAAGTGTATAAAAGGTAAAATATAGCAAAGTATTGAAAATATCCTTGCCAAAATGTAAAAATAGAATGTTCCAAGGATACAGGTTTTACAGATTCTGGTTTCCTTTGCGGAGGTGGGAGGTCATATAAAGTTTTATTAGAAGCTAATCATGATGGCTTTACCTAAATTTGTTTTAAATATAAACATGCCTAGTTAAAATTGTCTACCAGTTTACGCATAATCACTACCTTATAACTAAACATGGCTAATAAAAAGAAAAGCCCTCTTAAAATACTCATTAACTAATGTAACTACTTTATAATAGTATTCAGATGTTTGACACCCTGCCATTTTACAGGAATTCTCCTACTTGCCTTCCTGAGTTTATGAGTATTAGGGCCCACTTCTTAGATCAGAGTACTTGAAATTTGTTTCTGTTTTGAGAAATTTTATTTATATATCCTTAAAATTACTCAATATTATGAATTCTGTGTTTTTGTTTAATAATATGTGCATTTATTTTTAATTCTAATTTGATATTTATATTCTAATTATATAGTATATAAATATATTTATATATGTTCTAATTTTATATTTATATTATAATTTTCATTTTTATATATTTATATATATTCTAATTTATATTTATATTTCATTTTATTTCTAATTTTATATTTGTCAGTTTTTAAAATTTCACTTTGTACAATGACTTTGAATTACCTATTGCCTTCCCAAAACTTGTTTTATTTGTTCAGCATATATTCCTGAACTTAAAGATATAGTAGGGTTGCTAAGTTACATTGGGAGCCCCTAGCTAAAATTCAAGTACAGATATGCAAAGTATGTTCAAATGTGTGTGCTGTATTTCATACATAACCATATTTTAAAATATCCTTGAACCAAAATATTTTCTATTTTCAATTTGAAATAAAAATGATTGAACATGATCAAAAGCATCATACATACATGTCGAGAAGACAGTGTGTGTAAATGGGAATTAAAATTTCTTGGAAATTAAGCTTTCATTTATAGTATCTATGAAATAATTACAGAAAAAAAATCTAACTAAATAGAAGTCCACTAAAAGACAGTAGTCTATAACTTCAGGAAAGAAGAACAGGGCAGTTCAAATTTTTCAGAAGAGACCCCTCTGGGTATATCAGCCCAAGTGTTGGGTGCTTTATCAGTTTTTGCCAACAATAGTGATTGAATTATATCTAAACATTTTATTTTCAGCAATACTGAAATTATGTATTTTCAGGATGATAGACATAGTTGAAGATAATCATATTGAATTAATTCAGACACACAAATATATTTTCTTTTATTCATCATTCTTGCATTTTTATAGAAATACATAAAATCATGTATGTATATGCATCATGAAATAGTAGTGAAGCTGTCTGAGGAACAAATGGTACTCACAGGAAAAAAGACAAGGGAGTCAGGAGAGAGTTGTAAATGACCATTTGTAACAGCATCCTTAAGTAACATACTACTGCTTCAGTGAAAACAAATGAGTGATTTTAAAATAAAATGTTAACAATAGAAAAGTAATGTTAGGAGCACTAGCGATAAAATCTTAAAGGACATGCAGGTGCCATGAGATAGCTGAACTTATAAAGGTATGGAGAATACAACAAAGCCAATCTGGATGTTCTCTCTCTGGCTATCATGACCCGTGCCCAACACACATCCTAGAATCAGAGGAAGGCACTGTGGCCCATTCCCATAGTGTTACATCTAATGCATTGAGTTGCAACAGATTAAGTAGGGAGAGAAGCTCTTAACAAAGACTCTGCCTATTCCAGAAAGGACAGCACCCCAGACCGATCAGAAAGTAAGGGGTCAAATACGATCTAGCTCAAGAAAACTACAGCTAGGAAGGAACCAGTGCATTTACTTACACATGTACACTAACAAATGGACTGTATCCTCACAACATGATATCATGATATTGCTTTCATTTTGGTATCCCTTCTCTTTAAGAACTACTTGGCCTTTAGAAATACTTTGGGAAGAAATATGCTAAAAGGATGATAACAATCCCACAGGGTTTGTGAAAACAGATCAATTGACCTCGGGGATATGATACCTAAGTCATAAATGTTCACAACCTGTTTTTAAAACTTTCAAGATAAAACACATCCTGCTGCTCTCTGCCTTGGGGCAACCCTCCCTGATATGCTTTTTCAGTTTCTTGTGATCTGTTTTGCTTCTGCTGTGTTTGTAAATTAGCATCTTCTCAAAATGATCTGGAGTGAATATAATCTTTCAAAAATACAAGAAGTGGGATTCTGCAGCACCTACAAAAGTACCATGTACAACGACAGTATTTTTTTAAAATAACAAACCATTTTGTAATAGACAGAGTAGTAATCTTTTTGAATATAGAGTATTAGAGATGGCAAAATCAAATTTTGTCCAGTTAAGTGTGGCTCAGAAGAAAGAAAATAGCAGATTATATGAGAATGGATTACAACTTATTGCTTTTGATAAAATTTAGTAAGAACTACACTTCCTGCTTCTATATATTATGTCACATTTTATTAAATTTATCTAAAATTATCTAAGATATTTACTACTCTGAAGTTATAAACAATAAGTGGTTAGTAAAAATTCACTAGAAATTCTTTCTTTTAATTACTTTTATTTTTTTACTGTACAGCCATTGGTCACTCCTGGTTACTTCTTCTATAGTTCCTCATCTCATTCCTCCTCCCCCTGTCTCCAAGAGGATGTTCCCGCACCCCTTGCCAGGCCTCTCCACTCCCTGAGGCATCAAGTCTCTCAAGGGTTAGGTGCCTCTTCTCCCACTGTGGCCAGATCCGGCAGCCCTCTGCTGTATATGTGTCAGGGGGTCTTGGACCAGCTCACATATGTTGCCTGGTTGGTGGTTCAATGTCTGAGAGATCTCAACGGGCCAGGATGGTTGAGGCTGCTGATCTTCCTATGGGCTAGTGCTCCTCCTCAGTTTCTTTCAACCTTTCTCTCATTCAAGCACAGGGGTCTCCAACTTCAGTCCAACGGTTGGGTGTAAGTATCTGCATCTGTCTCAGTTAGTTGCTTCTTGGGCTTCTCATAGGACAACCCTGCTATGCTGCTGTCTTTAAGCATACTATAGCATCAGTATTAGTGTCAGGCCTTGGAGCCTCTTTTTGAGATGGATTTCCAGTTAGGCCAGTCCCTGGACCTCCTTTCCCTCAGACTCTTCTCCATTTTAGTCCCTGCAGTTCTTTTAGACAAGAGCAATTCTGAATCAGAGTTTTTGACTGTGGGACGGCAACCCCATTCTTCCACTCTATGAACTTTCTAATGGAGGTTGACTCCACAAATTCCTTATCCCCACTGTTGGTCATTTCATCCAAGGACCTTTCCCTTGAGTCTGAGAATCTCTCACCATCTATGTTTTCTGGTACTTTCTAGAGTGCCCCCACCACCTCCCATCACCCAAGGTTGCAAATTTCCTTTCATTCTACTGGCCCTCGGGGCTTCATTCCTGTTTCCCCTTCCTCCCCATACATGAAAATGTTCTCCTTTTCCCTTCAGCGCCCCCCCCCCCCTTTCCCATTCAGGTTCCTCCTTCCACGATTATATTCTTTTTCCCTTCCAAGTGAGATTGAGGCTTCCTCACTTGGACCCTTCTGCTTGTTAAACTCCTTGAGTTCTGTGGATTGTATCCTGAGTATTTGGTATGTTTTGGCTAATACCCACTCATTAGTGAGTATATACCATGTGTGTCATTGTGGGTCTGAGTTACTTCACTCAGGATAATATTTTTTAGTTCCACCCATTTGCATGCAAAACTCACAAACTATTTGTCATATTCTTCCTGAAACCCCCATGATATTTGAATCCTAACTGTACTATTACCTTTACCTTGCTAGCAATGTCCTTACCTCTTGAGGAACTTGCTATTATATTGGGAAGATATGCTATTTTTCCTCTGATGCTTTAATGCATAGTTATTAATTAATGAAAATCACTTATATATTCACAACATAATCCTAAAAAACTGAAAATGCACAGATGTATAACCTTCATTCAATTCATACTACATATTATCGTAAAGACATTGGGTGAGGACATTCACAGAGTGGGGCACAGGCCTCAATTTGCAATACCAGAACTAGGTAGACTGAAGAAGATATGAGAGTACACATTCAGTGAACTAATTAAGTTTTTATTTGACAAGGAGAGGCATCCCCAGTGAAGTTGTTGAGGGCAAATTGGACAGTCACTTCAAGTACAAAGGGCCTGGCTTAAGAGGTACATCATCATGTTTCAAAGGCTGAATTGAGTAAGAACTGTACTCAGCAAAAGCAATAAGTCTAAATTGTAGCTACATAACAGCCACAGATACAGCATAGAACATCAGGGCAACGTGGAGTAAGAAATATGGCGTCATAGAGAACTGGACCTAATAACATGGCTCTTGTACAGACTGGAAAAGCTCCAGGAAGAGTTGTGTTTATGTTTCTTTCTTAATTTAAGCTTTCTTTTTCTCATTCTCTCTTCTTTAGATTTATCTATTAGTTAGTGATAGTTTTGTAAGCCAATAATTAGGCTATTAGCACTTTTTAACAAGTTTCATATATTGTATATGTTTTATAATTAGATATTATTTACTAATTTTAAAGAAATATTTTGAATTTAATGTTCTTGCCTGGGGAAATGTTTCATATTGAAAATGTATATTGCTTTGAGACTTTATCTCCTTGGTAACACATCTAATTGAATAAGGCAACTAGAATATTAACATATGTTCCACTTAAAATTAATAGTAATTATAGATATATGGCTTTTGTAAAAAGGCTTATGTTAGTAAGAGCTGTCATTATCTACATCCTTGACTTTTGTAGTATTCCAGATGATCATTGTCCACGTTCAGCTCATTTGGATTAATTATCTTTTTATAATGTCACAAGCAGATAGTTATGTAAATCTAATTGGACCTTCCAAGCTTTGACAAAAGGCTTTTAGCATTTTTAGTGAATCGAAAAACTGACATTTATTCTTTGCAGTTATGCTACGTGGTATGATAAGGCTCTCCATAGGCTCCCCATAAAATATTCAAAATACCACAATGTCAGTCATGAGCATCATCCTTTTGTGTTGGTAAAGGGAATCAAAGAGAACCTCCCACAACAATATAGTCTATTGTTCTTGCCCTGGGTTTCCTTATTGATCTTGAAGACTTATTTTTGAAAACATCATATATGCAGGGCAAAGAGGAACTGAATTATAAGCTTCATGATTGACTTCTGGTTCTGATATATGCTGAGATACAATGAACACTGCATAGGGAGAATAGTGAACAATAGTCCCATTATGATCTATGAACAACAATAATGACTATCTCAACATGATATCCCCAGTGATATTGTAATTACATGCACAGATTTGAGGGTTTCCAAAAGCTATGTGATTAGATTTAAGGTCTACTGAATAGATGGATTCATGTCTGGTATTATAAACCTAGCTAATTATTCAAGACTACAATAGAATGGAGATAAAATGTCAATATACCCAAACTTATGGAACATAATGAAGGGAGTTCTGTGGGCAAGTTCATAGCATGAAGTACCTACTTTTAAAAAGTTGACATATCTCATATTGGCCATTTAAGGGCACAGTAGAGAGATCTAGAAAAAAAGAAGAAATAATATAGAAATGGAGCAGATGGGAAGAAGTAAACTCAGGACTGAAATCAATAAAATATAGAAAGAAACAAACAAAACACAATAAGAAGAATCAATGAAAGGGAAATGGTTCATTGAGAAGATAGAAAAGATTGACTCACGCTTAGCCAAATTAATAATAATGTAGAGAAAGAATATTAAAATAATCAAATTTAGAAGAAAGGAGGGTATATAATCACAGATTTCAAGGAAATTCAGAGAATAATATCTACATGCTTTAAAAACCTGTATTCAACAAAATAAAACAATATTTTTAAATAAAGTATAATTTGCTCAATATATATATATATATATATATATATATATATATATATATCACCTACAAATGTAAAATCAAGTTTAGACTACAAATTTAAACAGACCAATAAGCCTCAGTGAAATGAAAACAGTAATTAAAATTAAAATCTCCCAACCAAAAAAAGCCCAAGGGCCAGATGGTTTTATTGCAGAATTCAACTAGATTTTCAAAGAGTAATTAACACTAGAACTTCTCAAATTATTCCACAAAATAGAAACAAAAAGATCCTTTTTTCCCAATAAGGCCACAATTACCCAGCTATCTAAATCACATGAAGACCTAACAAATAAAGAGAATTAACAGGCCAATTTTATCTAAGAGCATAGATGCAAAAGTTCTTGATGAAATACTTGTATACTTATTCTAATTACAGATAAAAAAGAATAGCCATTATGATAAAGTAGATATGATTCCAGAGAGTCAGGGATGATTTAGCATATTTATGGAGACACACACACGCATATATGCACACACATTCACACGTGCATGAGCAAACGCACATACACACACATGCACACACAAGTACACACACACACACAGAACAAAATACCAAAATAAATAAAATTAAAAATAAAATTTCAGAATAGTTAAAAAATAATTTTAAATCATTAAGGAAATGCTAGGTTTTTCATTGTACCCAACCGCAAATCACACCACAAACCTATAATAATTGAAACAGCATGCTATTTGCAGAAAAACAGACATGTTGTTCAGCGAAATAGAACTGAAGATCTGGATAAATTCATAAACCTATGGACAGTGGATTTTGACAAAGAAGCCAGAAAAGCACACTATCAAGAAAGGCACAAAATAATAGTATGGTCAAACTAGATGGCTGCATGTAAAAGGATTGAGGGAGCCAGAGGAGTTAACCAAACCATAAGAAGATCTACATGGTCAACTATACTGGGCCCCTGAGGTCTCACAGAGATTGAACCACCAACCATCTCATCCACCATCACCTCTGAAAGGGTGCTCCATGGGGCATCAAGTCTTTACAGGATTGGGCACTTCCTCTCCCACTGAATTCAACAAGGCAGTCCTCTGTTATATGTAACAGGGTCGTCATACCAGCCCCTGTATGCTCTTTGGTTGGTGGCTCAGTCTCTGGGAGTTTCGAGGGCTCCAGATTAGTTGACACTTTATCTTCTTATGGGGTTGCCATCCCCTTCAGTCCCTTCAATTCTTCCCCTATAGGATTCTTCCCCTACAGAATTCTTTTCTATAGGGGTTTCTGACCTCAGTCCAATGCTTGGCTGTGAGTATGTGAATTTGTCTCAGCCAGCTGTTGGTAGAGCCCTCAGAGCACAAAGATGCTTTGCTTGGATCCGCTCTGCAAGCACAACACAGCATCAATAATAGTGTCAAAGATTCATGCCCATCCATGGGATGGATCCCAAGTTGGGCCAGTCACTGCCCAGCCATTTCTTCAGTCTCTGCTCCATCTTTCTCCCTGGATTTCTTTAAGACAAGAGGAATTTTGGGGTAAAAAAATTTGTAGGTTGGTTGGTGGAGACTGGGGGACCTGTCATACTAATGGAGTTGGTCTGTTCTGTTAAGTTGTTAATGTAAGATCTCTCCGGTTTCTATACCAGGGCACTTAGTGCTATGAATTTTCCTCTTAGCACTGCTTTCATTGTGTCCCATAAATATGTCAGCATTTTCATTAAATTCCAGGAAGTCTTTAATTTATTTCTTTATTTTTTTCCCTGACCACATTATTATTCAGTAGATAGTTGTTCAACATCCATGTGTATGTTGGCTTTCTGTTGTTTTTGATGTTATTGAAGACCAGGTTTAGGCCATGGTGATCTGGTAGGATGCATGGGATTATTTCAATCGTCTTGTATCAGTTGAGGGTTATTTTATGACCAATATTTTTGATTTTGGAGAAGGTACCATGAAATGCTGAGAAAAAGCTGTGTTCTTTTGTTTTAGAGTGAAATGTCCTGTAGATATCTGTTAAATCTATTTGGTTCATAACCTCTATTAGTTTCACTGTGTCTCTATTTAGTTTCTATTTCTATAACCTGTCTATTGTTGGTGAGAGTGGCGTTTAGAAGTCTCCCACTATTATTGTGTGAGTTTCAGTGTGTGTTTTGAGCTTAAGTAAAGTTTTTTTCATGAAAAATACCCTTGCATTTGGGGCATAGATGTTCAGATTTAAGACTTTCTCTTGGTGGACTTTCCCCTTGATAAATATGAAATGTCTTTTCTCATCATGCTTGGTAACTTTTGGTTGAAAGTCTATTTTATTAGATATTAGGATGGCAACTTCTGCTTGTTACCTGGGACCATTGCTCAGAAGAACTTTTTCCATCTTTTTAGTCTGAGACAATGTCTGTCTTTGTTCTTGAGGTATGTTTCTTGCATGAAGCAAAATGCTGGATCTTGTTTGGATATCCAGTCTGTTAGCTTATATCTTTTTATAGGTGAGTTGATTTCATTAATATTGAGAGATATTAAAGACAGATGACTGTTGGTTGCTGATATGTTTGGTTTTGTAGGTGGGTTTATGTGCTTGTGTTTCTCTTTTTTTGGCTTTGTTGTAAGATGATTAATATCTTCTCCTTTTTTGGTGTAGGTATCTTTCTTGTGTTGAAGTTTTCCTTCTAGGATCCCCTGGAGGGCTGGATTGGTAGATAGATGCTGTTCAAACTTGGGTTTGTTCTGGAATATTTTGTTTTCTTCATCTACGTTGATTGAGAGTTTTCCTGGGTATAGTTGCCTGGACTGGCATTTGTGTTCTCTTAGAGTTTGCATGACTTCTGACCAGGCTCTTCTGACTTTTATAGTCTTTGCTGAGAAGTCTGGTGTAATTCTGATAGGTTTACTTTTGTATGTTACTAGGCCCTTTCCCTTGTGGCTTTTAACATTCTCTCTTTGTTCTGTGTGTTTAGTGTTTTGATTATTATGTGAGGAGAGGTTTTTATTTTCTGGTTCAATTTATTTGGTATATTGTAGGTTTCTTGGACCTTTATGACTATCTCTTTCCTTAGGTTGGGGAAGTTTTCTTCTATGATTTTGTTGAAGACATTTTTGGGTCCTTTGAGCTGGGAATCTTCATTCTCCTCTATTCTAATTATTCTTAGATTTCATTGTGGCCTGAACTTTTTAGTGCTTTGGGTTAGGAGTTTTTTACTTTTTGAATTTTCTTTGACAGTTGTGTCAAGCTCTTCTATGGTATCTGCTAAACCTGAGATTCTCTCTTCTATCTCTTGTATTCTGTTGTTGATACTTACATCTATATGTAATTGATGACCACTTTTTCTAGGTGTTCCATTTCCAGGTTTGCCTCCATTTATGTTTTCTTTATTGTTTTTACTTCTACTTTTGGGTCTTAGACTGCTTTATTCAATTCCTTCACCTTTTTAATTGAGTTTTCCTGTATTTCTTTAAGGGGTTTATTGTTTTCTCTTTAAGAGCTTCTACTTGTATACCTGTGTTTTCTTATATTTCTTTCAGTGAGTTATTTATATCCCCCTTAAAAGACTCTATTATCTTCATGAGATAAGATTTTACGTCAGCTTCCTGATTTGCAGGTGTGTTGGTGTATTCAAAGCTTGCTGTGGTAGGAGAACTATGTTCTGATGATGCCCACGTATATTGGTTTCTGTTTGCTTATGGTCTTCCACTTGCCTCTCATTATCTGGTTATTTCTGGTGTTTGCTGGTCTGGGTGACTCTGTCTTGAGTTGGCCTCTTTTGTCCCTGGGTTGCTTCAAGTCTCCTGGTAGGCCTTGGCCCCTGGCTATGGCAGAGCACCAGTGAAGCCTTCTAACTGGGGGCTCTTCAGAGGGACAAAGAAGCTGTTGATCTGTTGCTCTGGCTGGAGTAGATCACCTGGGAGACTTTTAGAGTGTTGGGTCTTCAGAGGAGCAGTCAGGCTGTTGTCCTGTGTGAAGATGTTTCCAGGGGCCCTATGGACTCTTTTCTGTTTTCCTATGTGCAGCAGAACACTAGGGAGGCTTTCAGTCTGTCAGGTCAGTGGCCCTGTATGCCACAGAGCCCTGTGAAGGTCTTCAAACTGTGGTGTCCGTTGCCCAGTTGCTCTGTGTACAGATTAGCTCCTGAGATGCCTTCAAGCTGTGGTGTCTTTAGGGGAGAAGACAAGCTGGGGATCAGTTGCTCAGTTGACCTGTGTGCAGCAGATCTCCTGGGATGTTACAGGCTGTGTTGTCAGTTGCCCAACTGCTTTGAGTACAAAGGGTCTTCTTGGATGGTTCAGGATTTGGTGTCAACTGCTCTGAGTATAGTAGATCGTCTAGGATGGCTTAGGTTATGGTGTCTTCATGGGAGCAGACCAGCTAGGAGTCTGCCCCAGTAGAAAGGACCAGGCTGAAGGGGCAGAAGGAGATGTCCTTTTTTTTCAATAGCTGAATAGTATTTCATTTTGCAAATAAACCATATTTTCTGTATCTATTCTTCCCCTTAGGGACATCTAGGTTGCTTCCAGTTTACTACTATTCCAAGTAAAGTTACTATGAACATAGGGGAGCACATGTACTTGTGGTATAATAGAGCATTATTTGGGAATATGCCCAGGAGCAGTATACTTGGATCTTCTTCTTTTTTTTTTTTTTTTCATTTTCTTTTAATTGGATATTTTATTTACATTTCAGATGCTATCCCCTTTCTCCATTTTCTCCTCAACCAGAAAACCCTACCCCATACCCCTTCCTCCTGTTTTCATGAAGATGTGCTTTATAAAGGTGAGAATTGCTCTTTCCAAGTATGTGAAGAATTGTCTTGGAATTTTTTGGAATAGCATTAAATGTGTAGATTGCTTCTGGTAGGGTGGGCATTTTTACTATGTCAATCCTAGAGAACCATGAACATGGGGGATCTTTCCTTTTGAGGTCTTCTTTCATTTCTTTCTTCAGGAAATTAAAGTTTTGAGCAAATAGGTCTTTCACTTGTTTGGTTAGAGTTATACCAAGATATTTTATATCCACCTACTTTTCTGAAGTTGTTTATCAGCTGTTGGAGTTCTTTGGTAGAATTTTGGGGATCCATATGTATAATATCATACTATCTGCAAATAGTGATACCTTGACTTCTTCCTTTACAATTTATAACACCTTGATCTTTTTGTTTGTTTGTTTGTTTTAACTACACTACTTCTATGTTGAGCAATAGAGCATATTCATCTTCCACATCCAGATATTTTAAGAAAAAATCAGAACAAGAATGTTGAAAGCAGTTTCTTGTGCACTGGGTCTTTCCTATCTGCATTTTTCATGTTTTGGGCGTGTTTTTATCAGATTGATGTTGAGAAAATTAACATTGAACAAATGATTTTTCCCTGAGAATATCAATTGATTTGTGCTCATAGAAACATAATTCATTTTGCTCTATAATCTGTGACTAATTTCACATTTCTTTGAAAATCATTTTTACATTGACAATCACATAGACACTTATTGATTGAATCCTTCTTAGTCTTCTTGTGTCCAAATATTTGATATGTTTAATTTATTTTACTTATGTCATTATAAGTTTTCTAATGGAAATATATTTAATAGAAGAACTATTAACTCAATTAATGTTAAATAAATGCTGTTACATTTTTAGGTTGACCTGTTTAATATGTCACATTAAAATTATATTATTCATTTTCTATTTGTACAAAAGATTGTGTGTGTGTACATGTGTGCAAGTGTTTGTGTGTGTATGTGTGTGTCTGTTTTTCTGTTTTCTAGATAACTTTAAATAAACACAGAGATTTTCCTGAAGGGAAAGATTACACACACACACACACACACACACACACACACACACACACAAATACAATTTCTGAAAGCAGGTTTCTCCAGTTTAATATACCAAATGCACTTGCATGAAACTGTATAAGTAGGAGTTACCAAGAATATGTTTCTTAATTGCAATGGTCAAGAAAGAACAAAAATGGGCATATGATCCTAAAAATGCATATATTTCTGGCCTGCCATTATGAAAAGTATAATAGAAAATATGCTACATACTGTTTGTATCTACTCATTTTTGAGAAATAAGCTTAAAGCCGTATTTTTTTTTCAAAATTGCATGTGCTGACATGCTCATAAATAAACATGGCAGCATCTCAGAGACATAGAAAAAACTTTCCCCATCCTGTTTTCTGTTGCCTGAGTTATTGTAAGTTGCCCTGGTCAGCCAGCCGGGCAGTGGTGGCACACACCTTTAATCCCAGCACTTGGGATGCAGAAGCAGGTGGATTTCTGAGTTTGAAGCCAGCCTGGTCTACAGAGTGAGTTCCAGAACAGCCAGGACCACACAGAGAAACCCTGTCTCAAAAAACAAAAAACAAAAAACAACAAATAAAAGATACAGATAAACTGATTAGCTTGGGTTCATCTAATGTAACATGTCTCTAGAAAACTGTTACCACCTAGTATGCACTATAATGAAATTACCATATAACATCTACAGTAATCATATTCTTTATTTTAAAATTGACAACATTTTGAAATTGTTAGCTCCCTTGTAAATTCCTTGACAGACTCAGTCGTCTGTTGTTAATGTTTGTTTTGTAGATAGTAACCAGCTTTTCTAACTTATAGTGAAATAAATAGGTCAAATCCTAGTGGTAACACTTTCAATGATTTTTTAATGAGAAGAAACTTTCTTTACTGTATATCAATTTCATTTATACAATTCCAATAATTAATACAGAGCCCAATATACCTATGAAAAGACCAGACTACACATCTTAGAAATAAGAACTTAATATTGCATTTATATTTGAATATATTGGATTTATAATTACTTATAACTTATTTATAATTGAATTATAATTACTATGTTTACTATTCTCAAGCAAAGAAAATGTAAATTGAATGACAAAATATATTCATGCATGTATTTTAGTAGTGGTGAGTCTTTTTACTAGGAATGTTACAATTTGTCATGTTGATTATTCAAAACCTAAGCAACGGTTCAAAGCAAGAAAAGTTTCCATACTCTAAAATTAGTCTATTTCAAAAAATATCCCATTGTAAAAAATCATTGTAAGGGGCTCATTTTTTATGACCAATTTGAACTTCTCTTTGTGCACTGGCCTTCCAATTGCACACCTAGGTATATTTTTCACAAAAATATCAGGATATACACTTTTAACATATGTGTTGAAGTATAAATTTTGGTTAATCAAATTCTGGCTAGTATAGACGGTACCACTTAACTTCTATATTAGCCTTCTTGATTACATTGTGAAATATTATTTTATACCTTTGAAATATTAGAAGACATGTAGCTTTTTTAAAATCCCATCCTATTTTATTGCTTTCTGCTTTGTTTTTCTTTGTTTTTACTGGAAACAGGTTTTGATGGACCACAGTTTTATCTAAAACTCTCTATGAAGAACTTAAATCTACTTAGAAAATATGTATAGATGAAAGCCTTAAACTTGTATTCTGCATAGTTCATGTCCCAATTATTGAATTTACAGATATGTGCCAGGTATCATGTGATTCTGGGGATCTAACCCAGAGCTTTGTGCATGCTGGATAAGTACACTACTGATTAAGCGTGTTATCTTCTATTATTTCTAAGAGGCACAGAGTCCAGTCAATTTCCTTCAGTAGTATGCTCATTCTTTCTGTTTACTTATGACTCATTTTCACAGATGTGATTAAGCCTTAGCTTGACTGAATTGTTAATATGTTAGTTTTCAGAATTCTGAATGACTAATTCATATCATACTAATCTCATTTAATGTTGTGGCGTTGTTTTTGTTTATATTATCAATATTGCACTAATAAAATTAATGCTAAAATCTGTTACTGATTACTCAAGAGATTTGCTCTATAATTCTCTACTACTGTCATATGAGTTTTTCATGATTTTTAACATTGACACGTGTTTTAAACTCCAAATACATTGTGCAGTCAGCATCTGTGACTAATTAGCTGACAAAGCAACAGAAATTCAAAAAATAATATTCTAAACTGCATCATATTACTGCCATATTGCTCAAAAGAAATAATGACAATTTAGTCTGTTGATCTCTGTAATAAGAGAATTTGTCATTGAGACATATTGGGGAATTCACCAGTTTCAACAGTAACTGTCATCAAGATTGTCACCCCCTCATGCTCATTGTTGGTTAAGAGAAACTGATGTGCTCTGTGTTATATCCTCCTTCATAATCTTGGGTAGCTATGTACTAAAACTTGCCTTGAATATGTTTAGATCATTCCATTGAAAAAATACATTTGTATTTGAATTTTATATATTTTTAAGCAGACAATAACTTAAAGGAATAAAAATCTTCCTACTTGAGAGATGGTTTGGTGGGAAGGACTATGAAGTGAAAGCAAGAGTGCCTGAGTTCAGATGACTTAATCCATGCAGACAGTCAACCATACTGATGTGTTAACTCCAGCCCTGTGGTGAATGGAAACAGAATAGCTGGGGTTTGGTTGTTTGCATTGCAGCTCTGGGTATTCTGATACAGCTCTGTCAAAGAAATAAGTTAGAAATTGGAAGAACAGGACACCTGATTTTCTCCTCTTAGCTCTTTAGCATACAGGAATAAGCATTAGAACACACATGCACATTGCCACTCATACACACATACAGGTACAGATCTTCCAAGAACTTAACATCTTTGGGCCAGATCATAAGGTCAAAAGTATAGATAGACCACTTTAATGTGAATTATTTAGAAGTACTGCCTTCAAAGAAGAAGGTAGGTCACAGAATCAATATTAGACATTTGACATCACAGGATAATCCCTTAAATGATCATCTTTCCACTTAAATATTTTTCTACCATGAATTGAGTCAGTTTAGTCTCTCTTAGTGTCTCCTCCTAAAAACCCATTGACTGGATCATTAATGATAAATTCTGATTTTAGCACTTTTATTTGCATAAGATGTATTATTTAATTCAGCTTAGTCTTGATGATGTTTCTGGTAAAAGAAACTAAAATTTAATAAAACAAAGTGATGAATATTAAAAGATGTTGCACATGTGAAGCAGTTATTGATGTGGTAGTCACTCATAGGACAAATCATCAGGAAACCTATGCAGGCTTGAAGTTTTAAGGCCTTTAAAAGCAATAATGTGTTTTTAATGTTCACGGCATTTCCTCTTTTAGTCCCTGATATGTTATTATTTTAAACTGCTTACAACACTGGAACATAAATTCCCCATGAAAAGTCACAACTACTTAATACAATGTTCAAGAAGATATTGGAAGAAGAAGTTCAGAGCATGAAGACCTAAGTAGTACAAAAATACTGCACTTTTCCACCAAGGCTCATGGATCAAGGTAGAAGGTTGGAGTTGAAAGAATGTATCAGTGAGAGGCCAAGGGTGACTGCAAGGAAAGAGCGTCTTCTGGATACAGCAAGGCAGCTCCACATGTAAACAGCCTGCTGTTGTCACAATATGCCCAAAATCTAGGCTTCACCGTGCTAGAAGAGGACACAAGTTTCTACCTACTGGCAATTGCTAGCTGCTAGGAAAGGGAGCCAGTTTTCTCAAAGAAAACAGACCCTTGTGAGTCAAGAATGCTGCACAGCAAGATCATACACCCAAGAATATCTGTACAGCAGAAAGTGGTCTTAATATATTTGTAAAATACAGAAAATGGAAAGCCATGAGATAAGCAAGGAAAGGATGCAAATCAAAAAGAAATTGGACGGTGAACGATTATGACCAAAACATTGTATGAAAATTCCACATAATGAACCAAAGTATTCCTTTAATATTGGAAATAGTTTAAACTGAGCCAGAATTTTAACTTTATATTATTTTGCAGACATTCATTTTCTTCCAAGATTACAATAACAAAACTTGGGTAATTTCCACATTTTCTATTCACCAGAAGCTATTCCTATCAGGTTTTCATATTGAACTCAGAAAATTACAATTATTAAATGATATGTCACTGTAAAATTATTAAGGATGTTTTCTTAAATTATTTGATAATTCATTGAAGCTGCGGAGTTTACTTAGAATTATCTTTTTTTCTAAATTTTAAAAACTGGCATGTAATATTGCTCATTTTACCACTTCTTTTTCTAAAAATAAGACATTTAAAAATTAAAAACATAATAAAAGTGGCAATGCAGCAATGATTCACCTCATGATATCATCAGTATTTTCTGGCATTATCTTGTTTCATTTCTGCTCTTTGTGATTGTTTTACACTTGTATTTGTACTCAGTGAAAAAAAAAATTATACAGCTCATTCTCAAGCCATCTGCCAAGCAGAATAGGCCTGTTTTATTGAATCTTGCTGACTAAATTTCTGTGAAACTGATATGCACTATTCTGGTCAAATCACAAACTGAGAATAGCAAATTACCAGAAATAAAATCAGAAAAAGTCCAATCACTGCTTTTTAAATTAATTTTCTTCTTTTGAAATAATATTATATTTTACTTTGCTTAAACTGCTTATGTAGTGCAAGCATTTGGAAATAATTTTAAGTGCTGATGAAGAACGCAAGAGGAACTTGCAATAATTGTTCTTTAAATTTTTCTCTTTTTCTTCTAACATCCAAAAATGGAACTTGGAATGCATAATAGCTTTTTTCTTGCTGTTAAGATTGTTCTACCAATTAAGAACATTCCTGGTTATTACAAATTCCATTCCAAGATATAGTAATTATCTTTGTAAATAAATGCTGAAATACGATTATTGGATTTTAACAAATGATTCTCAACTTCCATACACTTAAAATTTATATATATATATATATATATATAATCTTAAATGCATACTGAATCAGTGATTAAATTCCCATTTTCCAGTAGGATTAAAAAAAAAAAAGACTTTGCCATTCCACCAGGACAAATCTCAAAAGAGAATTCTAAGCTATGCTGCAGTTAAGAGCTGAAAAAGTAATCCATACAATAATCTATATTTGCACAGTACATAGAAAATATTCTTGGCAGAAATGTAATAAATGCAAGTTAAGATGTTAATTTGGTCATTCATACGTTTGGGTTGAAAGTTTTGTGGGTGGCGTGGTGTCTCTTTTCTTGGTGTCCCACCTGGCTACAATAGATGGCCTCTTCAGGTTCCATGTCCCTGCAGTTAGGCATTTCCTCTAAGGTCAAGACTTAGCCAGGGAAGCCTCTTATATCCCAGGTCTCTGATATTTCCTAGAGATTCTCCTCTCCCAACCAACTCAGGCAGTTGTAGATTTCCATTCATTCTCCTGGCCCTCTGGGCCTCTCTCCTGTCTTTCCCCACACATAATCCTCTCTCCCTATTCCCCTCCTCCTCCCCTCTCCTAGCCATTTCCCTCCCTCCCTCTGCCTCCTATGACTGTTTTGTTTCTCCTTCTAAGTATGATTCAAGTATACTGTCTTGGGCCTTCCTTCTTGTTTAACTTCTTTGTGTCTATGGGGTATATCATTGGTATTTTGTACTTTATGGACCAAAATTTGTCTAGTCTAAAAGAAATGTAGGAATGGAGCAGAACTGAAGGAAAAACCAACCAATAACTGACCATCTCATGGGCAAAAAACAGCTCCTGAGTTTATTACTGTTACTCTCTTATGCTTACAGGCAGGAGCCTGTCCTCTGAGAAATTCTACACAGCAGCTGACTGAAACACATGCAGATACCCACAATCAAACATTTGCCAAAGGTCAGCAACACTTATGGAAGAGCTTGGATAAGGATTGAAGGCCTTGAGGGGAAAGAGAACCCCGGAGGAAGACCAGCAGAGTCAATTAACCTGGACCCCTGGGAACTCTCAGAGACTGAGAACAAGGCCCCCAGCACATATGAAGCAGACGTGTAACTGTCTTCATGATTGCGTTGTCTGGCCTCATTGGGAAAGAAGGCACCTGATCTGACAGATACTTGATGTATTAGGGTGGGAGGATACCCAGAGGGGGCTTTACCCTCTCAGATGGCAAGGGATGGGTAGCGGGAGGAACTCTGTGAGGAAGGGACCAGGAAGGGGAGCAGCATTTGGGATATAAATAAATAAATAAACAAGTTAAATAGTTAAAAAAAATTACCAAAAATATTCTTTCTGCCTATGCTGGTCTCCGTCTCTTGTCCTGAACCCTAAGACAGTACTGACTTACTTTGTGTTCCCATACACTGGCTATATAAACATACAGAAATGGAAGGGATGAAATATATGTAACTTGTTGATTTTCTTAATATTGTAATGGCTCAACCAGAAGGTATAATAGATCAGTAAGTATAACACTCCTTTCTGTGAGTTAGTAACTTAAAACTTTGGAATTTTAAAATCTATGTTCAGTGATAGACATTTAGAGTGCTATCTTTTGATGCTCAAGACAATGCTTCTAGTGTTCATTCATAAAACTGTTGTTGACTTGATTAATTTGAAGGTGTCAACTTGGAATTCAATTGCTTACAAAAGTGATTAATTTTAAATGCTCAATAACTTCTAGACATTTCTAAGCTTCTGTACCCTTTGACAAAAATCTCAGTATCATTGTGTGGATGTTTTTATTATTTGCCATATTTATCTAGATTTTTTTCATCCTGATTATTAAACTAAAGCCATCTTTGAAAACATGAAGTTAGCACACATTGTATATTTATTTGTATATATTTAACACATATGATGAAAGTTATTGGCAAATATCTATTAGTCATTTGCACATCTTTTTTAGAGACTTGTTCACAGATGCTCTTATTTATTATTGAGCTGTTAGTGAACTTTAAAAGTGCTTTGTATTTGCTATTGTGTGAAGGTATGTGAGTGCATTTTTGTATTAGTATGGATGCATGCTTACCAAGGGCACTGGGGTGTGTAAGGGTGCAGTGAGCTGCCAAATGAAGGTGTTGAGAACCAAACCTGTTTGCTTCGAAATACTGGCAAGAACTGTTAGCTACTGAGGCAAATTTTTTATTGGATATTTTTATTTACATTTCAAATGTTATCCCCTCTCCAAGTCTTCCCTCCAGAAATCCTCTATCCCATTCCCCTTTCAGTGCTTCTATGAGGGTGCTTCCCTACCCACACACCCACTCCTGCATCCTGCCCTGGCATTCCCCTACACTGGGGCATCAAACACACATAGGACCAAGGGCCATTCCTCTCACTGATATCCAACAAGGACATCCTCTGCCATCCTCTTCCTCAGCTCCTTCATTTCCTTCTCCAACACCTCCATCAGGGACCCCACTCTCAGTCCAATGGTTGGCTATGAGCATCCACCTCTGTTTTTGTCAGAATCTGGCAGATCCTCTTAAGAGACAGTCACATCAGGCTCCCATCAGCAAGCACTTCTTTTAGATTCATTTTTTTCCACTTTTTTAACCCTAGAAATAATGCTCTACTATAGAATTTTTTCCAAAATTCTCTTTTCTGATTTTTAATCATATGACTAATTCTTGTGGTGTCTACTCATAGAGGAAATGCTTTTCTTAAGTTAAAGAAGAGAGATTAAGAAAATATTTTGATTTTATAAAGTACAATTTGACAAGAAAATTATCTGACATTAAATTAGTAAGAAATAAGAGATAAAATTCATATGACAAACACAGAGGCTGGAGATGGAAACTGGCCAAAGTTTTGAACATATTTATCTATTTGGATAGATGGGGTCAGAAGTAGAGTTCTATTTTCTCAGAAATGAGAAAGAATAATTAAGGAGACCTTGTACTGATGTACTGATAATAATAAAAAAAAACAAGAAATTATCAAACTTCTCTGTGAATTGCAAGATTATAACCAGTTTTTACTCTATACTTACAGATTTATAGATCTCCTTCGGTGTAGGTGAGGTCATTGCTCAATACTTCAGCATAGCTTTTGGCAACTTCACACGTCTTTAACACATCTAATTGTCATTTATGTTGAATCCTTTGAGAGTGTCTTCTTTTATTTACCTGGAGAGTACTGTGACTTGCAAAAGGTTTACCATATTGCTAATATTCATAGTGTTTTTCTTCAGTGTGTTTCCTTTGGTGTACTAGGAAATGACTCTTTTGTGCAAAGGATTTACCACATTAGTTACATTCAGAGGATTTCTCTCCAGTACATGTCCTTTTACATATTTTAAGATGACTGGGACATAGAAGAGCTTCAGAACATTGATGATATTCATAGGGTTTTCTCAATTACATGGTCCTTTTTATATTTGTGGGACAATGCTATGTGAAAAACATTTAAAACCACATTGCACAGATTCCAAAATTGCTCTCATGTATGAGTACTTTTATGATTTTGATAACAGCTGATTTGTGAAAAAGCTGTACCACATTTGTACACTCAAAGGGTTTCACTCAAATATGTGTTTTTTTTTTTTTTTTTTATGTATAACAAGCCTATGGATTGGTGAAAAAGTTTTACCAGATTGGTTCCATTCATAGTGTTTCTGTTCTGTATGTGTTTGTTTGTGTCTTTGGAGGTGACACCTTACTGCAAAGGTTTTACCACATTGATTACATTCATAGGGTTTTTCTCCTGTATGTATTCTTTTATGTTTTTGGAGCTTCCTGCTTCTTGCAATGGTTTTACCACATTGGTTACATTCATAGGGTTTCTCCCCTGTATGTGTTGTTTTATGACACTGGAGGACACTAATATGTCAAAAGATTTACCACATTGGTTACATTCATAGGGTTTCTCTCCTGTATGTGTTCTTTTATGTTTTGGGAGGGTACTGTTTCTTGCAAAGGATTTACTACATTGGTTATACTCATAGGGTTTCTCCCCTGTATGTGTTATGATATTGGAGAACACTGCTATGTGCAAAGGCTTTACCACATTGGTTACATTCATAGGGTTTCTCTCCTGTATGTGTTTGTTTATGTCTTTGGAGGTGATACCTTCCTGCAAAGGCTTTACCACACTGGTTACATTCATAGGGTTTCTCTCCTGTATGTGTTCTTTTATATTTTTGGAGGTTACTGCTGCTTGCAAAGGATTTACCACATTGGTTACATTCAAAGGGTTTCTCTCCTGTATGTGTTCTTTTATGATAGTTGAGACCACTGCTTTTTGCAAAGGTTTTACCACATTGTTTACATTCATATGGTTTCTCTCTTGTATGTGTTCGTTGATGTCTTTGGAGGTGATACCTTCCTGCAAAGGCTTTATCACACTGGTTACATTCATAGGGTTTCGCCCCTGTATGTGTTCTTTTATGTTTTTGGAGAACACTGCTGAATGCAAAAGCTTTATGACATTGGTTACATTCATAGGGTTTCTTTCCTGTATGTGTTCTTTTATGATATTCAAGACCACTGCTTCCTGCAAAGGCTTTATTACATTGGTTACATTCATAGGGTTTCTCTCCTGTATGTGTTCTTTTATGTTTTTGGAGGATACTGCTTCTTGCAAAGAATTTACCACATTGGTTACACTCATAGGGTTTCTCCCCAGTATGTGTTCTTTTATGATAGTGGAGAACACTGCTTTGTGCAAAGGCTTTACTACGTTGGTTACATTCATAGGGTTTCTCTCTTGTATGTGTTTGTTTATGTCTTTGGAGGTGATACCTTCCTGCAAAGGCTTTACCACATTGGTTACATTCAAAGGGTTTCTCTCCTGTATCTGTTCTTTTATGATAGTTGAGACCACTACTTTTTGAAAAGGCTTTACCACATTGGTTATATTCATAGGGTTTCTTTCCTGTATGTGTTCACTTATGTATTCGGAGATGACTGCTTAGAATAAATGTTTTACTACATTGGTCACATTTATAGGGTTTCTCTCCATTGTGAGTCCTTTCATGCCTTTGAGTATGACTCTGATATGCAAAACCTTTAGCACATTGAGTAATCTCAGAGGGTTGCTATCCAGTACAACTTCTTTCATGCCTTCCATGTCTTCTAGAACTTGGAAAATGTTCACCAATAGTATGGTCTCCCCAAATGTAGCCTATAGCTGTGAGATTTCTATAGGTCTCCAACATCACATCTTTGTAGAGACTCTTCTGAGAAGGATCTAGCAAAGCCCACTCTTCCTGAGTGAAGTTCACGTGCATATCATCATAAGTTACTACATCCAGGAAGTGCCATCTCCTCTTCTGACTGTTAGGTTCATGTGGCCGGCTTCATTCTTTAAGCTTAGAAAAATAATGATTGCAGAAAATTAAGTTCACTTGTATACAATACTGTGTCAGACAGTAGAATGTTTTAAAAATTCAATATTTGTTTTTAAAGTGGACTAATTATATAAGTCCAAAAGCTGAGTTTACCATAATACCAACAGAGCCTAAAGACAGTCTAATGACAAATACTCAAAAATATTAGTAGGCATAATTGAAAATCAGTGATAAATGTCTTTTGGGTACTGAGTATAATGGTAAGCTCTGCAGTTCCTGAATCTTGTCAATATGATCCTTGCATATCAGATCCTTGCACATGCAGCAATACATCTTGATGGTCAAAATAGATTTATTAGTCACAGTAGAAGCATGATTGAAAACACACCAAGAACCATTGTCTTAGTTAGGGTTGCCATTGCTGTGAAAAGGCACAATGAACAAAGCAACTCTTGTAAAGGATAACATTTATTTGGGGCTGGTTTACTGGTTCAGAGGTAACAAGGCCACACCTCCTAATAGTGGCACTCCCTTGGCCAAGCACATTCAAGCCACCACAGTCATCATTAATGATCCTTAATGGAAAGCAGATTTTTTGACATAACTTAAAAAATGGGATAATAAAAATCTATTTAGCATCTGAAAACACAGTAGTACTAAAACAAAATTAAGTATGAGTAGAAATATTTCTTTCTTTAAAAGCAATGGGAACCACTATTCCCTTTTCTGTTTCTGAATTAATGTCATTTCTCAGACATAGCAATGGTATTTTTGTGGGAAGGACATAGACATGTAAAGTACACAGCTCTAATAATTGCCACAATTGTAGTAATTACTACAATTCATTCCTACAGAGGGCTGATTATCTAATGACTTACTAATTATAAATTGAATGAAGTGAAATGATTCTCCCAAGACTTTGGGAGTTGGGATGTACAGCACAATAATCAAAACTATCACCAGGAATTGATATTGGATTTGTTTATTGTCTTTGCACATCTAGTCTGTGAGTCTTTGCCACAATAGAGACACTAAATATTAGGAATTAGAAGATGAGTGGGACACAGTAAAATTTTATTAAACCTAACATATATCTACTGCATTGTTTGTTTAATATTCTTATGTTAGAAAAAATGAAATCAATTATTTCATTAAATGCAGAAAATATGCTAAGCTAGCAAATGATAATTTACTTATTAATTAGGATTAGCTAATAGTAACACGATATTCCAGGAAGTGCCGTCTCCTCTTCTGACTGTTAGGTTCATGTGGCCGGCTTCATTCTTTAAGCTTAGAAAAATAATGATTGCAGAAAATTAAGTTCACTTGTATACAATACTGTGTCAGACAGTAGAATGTTTTAAAAATTCAATATTTGTTTTTAAAGTGGACTAATTATATAAGTCCAAAAGCTGAGTTTACCATAATACCAACAGAGCCTAAAGACAGTCTAATGACAAATACTCAAAAATATTAGTAGGCATAATTGAAAATCAGTGATAAATGTCTTTTGGGTACTGAGTATAATGGTAAGCTCTGCAGTTCCTGAATCTTGTCAATATGATCCTTGCATATCAGATCCTTGCACATGCAGCAATACATCATGATGGTCAAAATAGATTTATTAGTCACAGTAGAAGAGTTAAAAGAATATTAGTTTCATATTAAATTTCTTAGTAACATTTGAACCTTTTACTATAAATCTTCAGGATAAACCAGACTTTTAGTAATATTGCTCAATGGCTAATTCACTTTCCTAAAAAATAATGAAGTCTGGATAAATTATTTGTTTTTACTGGAGTATTTTTATTTATATCATGCTTTTTGACATTCCTTACACTGTATACTTTGGTATATACTACCAATCTTGCAAACTATATATTTTTCTCTGTTACATCCCCTACTATATCCATTATAGTTTAATAAACACACAGTCAAATAATACAACTTTATAGAATTATCCTGTCTCTGAATATTGCTTTATGACTTGACTTCAATTTTCTTTAAAACCTTCAGTTTTTTGTTTTATGATATCTTGGTTATGAGATAATATGTGTTTTATTTTGTCAGAAATGCCAGATATGTCTGAAATTCTTCTGATGTTTTTGTTCAGATTTCAACACACTTCTTTTTCAAACAGGACTGAGTCATTTGGAGCTACAAAGGTCTTGAGTCCTATTATCACACCACTGCTTTCAAGGTCAAAATTAAGGTGTAAAGAATAATATGACACAAACAAAAAATATTTCTTTATAAACACTATTTCAAAGTTTTAGTGGCTGATATACTTTGGATTACAAGAAGCCTTCATAGTGCTTTCCTGGTTCCCTTCTGACCTTTGTTGAGATAAAGTACTTTCATAGGTGGAGAATCTCTCCCCATGGTTAGAATGTTTCTTTTGATGAATTTTTTTTTAAAAGTATGGTTTCATTTCAAACTATGGATTTCATATATTTCACTTCTTCTACCACATTTACTGTATCTTTCTATGTTATCAGAGAGATGGTTGGAATTGACTGTATCTATACCTATATGAAACTTGTATCAGTCCTTCAATTAGCACTATAAAGCTGTGGGAAGCATTCCAAACTTCAAATTTTGACTTATAAGTTTCTAAATTACTGCACATCCAGACTCCACCTTAAGAAATAACTGTTCATAATCTCTTCCTAGTTTATGGTTCCACAGCTTTTGCTCTGTGGCAGGCAATTCAATTCTGAATGGAGATACACCTGTCTCTTCAGATTTCTGGGTAATGGTTTACTGTGCAAATTGAATTCTTTGATCAGTTAAGAAGAGTCACTGATTTTCAGTTCATCCCAATTTCTAATGTCATGAATATACCTCAAGCACTTTTCAGCTTGTATTATTGAAAGAAGGTAAAAGGAAGCTCCATTATTTTTATAGAACTAATAATAGCTATCCCTTTTGAAAATAATAATATTGACACTATAATAGGATTTAGCTGCTATAAAAGTTTTTAATTCTGAGAGGCCTCTCTGCATGAAATTGAAATTCTGAATCTTCATCCAAATACTTTTAAAGCATCTCCAGTAAAAGTTAATAGAGATAATTAATGCAAAAAGTTAAGATAAATGGTGAGTCAGTATTGGTAACTGAAAATGTTTCACATACAACTACCATCAGCTATAGTGATTTGATTTACCATGAGACAGGGTCACCAGAAGTTAATTTATGTTTTCTCCATGTTTGGCTCAAAATTCTCTTGCTTAGATTAACTCCTAAACAGAAATCAAATATCCATTGTGAATTTTCATTAACAATTGTTGAATTGCTTGGAATCAGATATGCCTCCTTTTGTATGGAATTTTGTACAGTTGGAATCAGTTGATTGGCATCATTTGTGGAGTTTTTGGAAGTCCAACATTGCTAAAGGAAATTTATCACTGGAGACCTACATTGAGCAACAAGCTTAAAACCATTTTTCTTTCCCATTTCTGATTAGGACTAGTGCTTTTAAAATTTAAGCTTTCAACTTCTTGTTCCAGATCTGTGGTACTTGCTGCCATGTTATCCCCACAATTATGAACTACTCTCCACAAAATTTGTCTGGATTTACTACTCTAAACATAAAGAAGTTCATTGAGTTGACTATTCTTTGAGTTTGGTTATTCTCTCTCTCTCTCTCTCTCTCTCTCTCTCTCTCTCTCTCTCTCTCTCTCATCATTCTCTCTGTCTCTGTCTCTGTCTCTTACTCTGTCTCTCTTGCTCTAGCTCCCTGTTTCTTTTTGTCTCTTTCTGTCTTTGTATGTGTGATATTTTTATATAAGAAAGTTTAAAGTAAATTCACAAAAAAAAAAAACCCAGAGAATATGCCAAAATATTATACAATGGTTGTTCTCAAAGTCTTAGGAAAGAATGATAATGGTGGACTTTATTCAGCAATAAATTTACAAACATTTTATTTCATTTTTAAAATTTTTAAATAATTATTTTATTTTTAATAGAGTGTGTGGATTTTATGTTTCATTTTGTGTTGGTGTCTTTGAAGGACAGAAGAGGATGCCTGAAATGAGTACCACAGAAGTTTGTGAGCCACCAAATGAATGTTCTTGAGAATATACTCACATTCTGTTCAAAAGCTGCAAGTGTTCTGAACCACTAATTATAACTCCAGTTACTATAAATATGTAAAAGATATATTAATAATTTTATAGAAAGATAAATAAGTTTAAAATACAATATATTTACCTTACTCTACTTGATTAATTTAGAAATACCAATTTACTCTTGTACTAATTTATTTCTTGTACTTACAAATATTTTATGTCTACTCAGGCATGATTTAAAGGTCAATAAGAAGCAATATAAATATCATTGAAATAACATTTTCTATGTTTTTAAACCAGTGCAAAATATTTAAAAATATTTATCAATATTAAAATTGTTAAAATGCATCTGACATTGTCAAGATGATTTGTGGACTAGCACAAAATGTTTGTCTCTATCATGTATGTACTCCAAATCTCACAGCAGTTATCTTTTCTTTATTACTTATAAAAATTATTATTATGTAAGACTTCACAGATACTAGAAAAATATAAATTTATTTATAAAGTATAATCTGAATGTTTTCCTTAGATTTGTTTTCATTTTTAACCTTTAACATATGAAAACACAGAAATGTAGCTTTTATATATAGTTATTAAAGTGAACTGAGATAATGCATATGTATTGGCCTGGAACATTTATCAAATAGCAAAATATTTTATAAAGACTTAAAACTTCAAATTTTATATAACCAGGAAACCTCATTTTTATATTACTTTTGAAAAAAAAAGGAATTTACCTAGTAAAAAGAAATATAACACCCCCACATAATTATTGTTAAGTATTTTTGTTATTTTTAACTTATGTATTCATGTTATTTTTAATTGGACATGATGATGTTTAGATAAAACTTTTTCCTATACCCAACATCAATAAAAATGTAGCCGGTATAATGAAATTATGCCTGCACATCTTAACATTTATTCTTTCACTTATATTTATCTGTATCTTCACATAATCTTAACTCAAAATACTTTTTAAAATCATGTTTGTAGAAACATTTGAACCTAATTACAAATCTCCTTAATATAAAGTTAGCTTTCATTCTTAATTTTGTTTATTTTCAATGAATAAACTTCAAAGTATTTTCTCTAATTTATACATTTTACAGCTATAATTTAGCAATATGTATAATTTAAGATTACCTAAAAATATCATCACATAAAATTATGAATAAAGTGTCACATATATTTAAAGAAATACTTAGGTATAATAAGATATTCCCACATACTTATTTATATGTAAATTTAATTGTGTATTTTAAACACCATAAACATATCTTTTCAGTGTATATAAATGATTCCTATAAAGGCTTTTGTTTTATCATTTGGGCAAAAGTTCACACTACAAGTCTGGCAGTCTCTGAGCTAAACGGCTGCAGAGAAAATACTGCAAACCAAGGAAGTGAGACAGAAGGCCAAAGTTTTCTTCATTTTTAAACTTCTTTGACATTCCTGTTCAAAAAAAAAAAAAAAAAAGCTGTTACACATATTTTACACACATACAGTAATTCCCAAATAGCCCCTTTTCTTTATGCACATAAATTCATAAGTTTTTCCTCTTATAAGTAAATAAAAACAAAGAAAATTCTCAAATAATACCAAAACAAAGAAAGAAAAAGTAAAAGAACATGGAAAAACAAACAAACAAAAACTTAACTACCAACATCCAAATAAATGTAAACCTGAAAATTATAGAGTCAATTTTGTGTTGACTAACTACTTTGGAGCAGGGTCATGACCAGACATAGACTATGGTTAATATACCCATTGATACTTTATTTGAGGAAATAATTTGTTTTTCTGGTTAGTAGTAGGACATCGTGTCTACTAGCCCTTCACAATATCAGCATTTTGTCTGATTTGAACCAGTACAGATCTTGTATATTTTGTCACAGTCTCTGAGAGTTAATATGTATATAAATGCTGTTGGGTCTGGAAAGTAGACATTCTTTTATTGTTATTTTCCTCACTACGAGGGAAGCACCTTGGTTCTGTGGCATCTCGACCCTGGGTAGAGGAATGTTGAGGCACTGAGGCAGGAGTGAGTGGGTAGGGAGGAGCATGGTTATAGAAACAGGGGGAGGGGAGAGGATATGGGGGTTGTAGAGACGAATCTGGGAAGAAGGATAACATTTGAAATGTCAATAAATAAAAAACAATAAAAATGAAAAAAGAGACTTAGTGTCTATAATATTTAAAGAACTAAAAATAAAAACTGAACATTGAGAAAACAAATAATTCATTTTAAAATGGCATATTAAAGATCTCTCAAATGATGAAACACAAATGGGTAAGACTCTTAAATTTTCTCAACATCTTTAGCCATCAGGTTAAATCAAATAAAAACTACTTTGTGATTTCATTTTATTCATGTCATGGTTGCAAAATCAATTAAATAAAGGAAAAAAAGAACAAGACAGATTATACTGGTATAGATACAGGGAAAACAAAATGCTTACTGCTGGTGAGAGCACAATATATGGCATATCTACTAAAGAAAAATCCATGCATGTACCTCAAAGAACTAAAATTCAATCATAAAATCTTAGTATAGCATTCTTGGGTATATACAAACAGGATTTTATATCTTACTACAGGAATGCTTGTTTATTCATATCTATTCCTAATCAATGCACAGTAATAAAAATTTGGGTACAGATGAGATGTCTACCAACTGAGGAATAGAAAATGAAAATGTGGCATATTTATAAAATGGAATATATTTCATCAGAAATAAGCCATAATACATAAGCCAGCTATAAAACTCATGTGAGGGTCACAGGACTCCCCACTCCATAGCTCTGCCTGACTCCCAGGAGGCCTGCTCCAACACAGTATACACAGGTGGGATCCTCACATTTCAACCTCCCACCTGCTGGGACGCCATCATGCCCAGCAGCCATGAGCTCTTCCCACCCTATCACAGCGTCATCTTCCTTCCAACCCATACCCTCCACATGCAATCTTGGATCAGCATACCACTCCTCAGCCCACATTTCTGCTTGCCTCCCAGGACGCCTGCTCCAACCCAGGACACACATCTCTTCCTTCATCCTGGGAAACCTGTTCCAACCAAGAACATATATGGACTATCAGACCAACCAACATCAGAGGCAAACAGATGGCAAAAGGCAAGCACAAGAACATAATTATCAGAAGCCAGTACAGTATGGCACCATCAAACTACATCTCCTACTACAGCAATCCCTGGATATCCTAACACACCTGAAGAGCAAGACTGGAGACTTAAATAGTCATAGAATGAGACTTAAATCTTATTCTATGACTATGCTAGAAGCCTATTAAAAGGACATAAATGATTACCTTAAAAAATAAACAAAAACTCAACTAAACAGGTAGAAGTTCCTAAAGAGGGAAACAAATAAATACAGGAAATCCCTTAAAGAAATACAGGAAAATACAGACAAACAGGTAAAGGAAATGAATAATATGACCAAAGACCTAAAAATGGAAATATAAGCAATAGAGAAATCACAAATGGAACAACCCTGAAGATGGCAAATCCAGAAACAATCAGAAACTATAGATACAAACATCACAAACACAATATAAGAGATGGAAGAGAAAATCTTAGGAGTAGAAGATACTATAGAAGAACCTGATGTATTGGTTAAAGAAAATGGCTAATGCAAAAAGTTTCTAATTCAAAACATCCAGGAAATTTGGGATGCTCTGAAATTGAGCCACCAACCAAAGACCACAAAAGGGTCAGAGCAAGGCCTCTATCACATATATAACAGACCTATAGCTCATCCTTCATGCAGGACCCCTAAGAACTGGAGCTGAGGCTGTCCCTAAAGCTGTAGTCTGGCCATGAAATCTGTTCCCCATAACAGCTGTGTTGTCTGGTTTCAGTGGTAGAGAATGTGCCTAATCCTGCAGAGACTTGATATGCCAGGGGGTTTTACCCCCTCAGAGGAGAAGGGGAAAGGGGATGAGAGATGGACTTTGTGAATGGGGACCAGGATGAGGGTCAGAGTTATGGATTTGGTTGAACTCTTGGATTGTTGTAATTGGGTTCCAAAAATTGCACGAGGATCCTGCATTTAAGACCCTGAGGACCACTACCCCCAGTTGGTTTTGATTGAAAAGTAAAGTTGCCCGTGGCCAGTGGCCAGGCAGGGAGACAGAAGCAGGACTTTAGGATTTGAGACTGTGAGTGTCTCCTGGGTAGAGCCTCTCTGAGTACCAAGAGGAGAAAGAAAATGTGGAACTGCGATGCGAGGAAAGCAGAAAGATCAGGCCTGAGAAGTGCAGGATAGACGGCCAACATGTAAGAGCCGGGAATCATGGCCAAGGAGGGTTGTAGGCTTGGGTGCAAGATGGAATATAGGTTTTAGTAAGTAATAATTGAGGAATATCTGACAGGAGAGTGTCCTAGCCTCGTGGAGGTTTAGGAGCGGCCCCGCCATTGTGCCACTTAGGGCATATTAAAATATAAAACTGCTTGTGTGTTGTTCATTACTTGGCAATCCAAAATATTGGGGTGAATAGCAAGGAATGTGAACTGCTGCCGCCGGGAGATTTAAGTAGCATTAATAACCCACTTCTACAAATCTGTGTTTGGAGTGCACATAAATAAAGAAACAAACGCACAAACTTGTGGGAGTGACCAACTAATAACTGGTTTTCGTAGCACCAACTCCATGAGATGGAACCCACTACCAGCACTGCTTGGGTGACCAGAAAGCTGAGACTAGACTAGATAGCCCAGGGACCTAGACGAAAACCAAATAATATAGGTCTAAAAAAACAGTAGAGATCAAATAACTCTTAATGATATTCTGTAATACTCACAGATCAGTGCTTTGTGGCGTGATCATCACAGAAGCCTTCTCCTTTAGCAGATGGGAACAAATCCAGACACACACACAGTCAGATAATATGGAGAGAAACTGAAAATTTCAGTCATAAGTGTAATTTTTCCATCAAATCACTCTTCTCTGAGCTCAGGGTACATGAGGAAGAAGATGCAAAAAGAGTGTAAGATCCAGAGAGGATGGAGGACACCATGAAAATAAGGCTGTCTAGATCAATACAATCATAGCTCCGATGAACTCAGAGACAGAAGCAGCAAGCACAGGGCCGGCATCCATTGTCAACAGGCCCTCTTCCAATATATTATGGCTTTTAATCTTGTGTTTTTATGAGACTTCTGGGTGTTCCAACAAGTGCATGTCTGATGCTTGTGCTGTCTCTTGCCCTCTTTTCCTTCTGTTGTTCTGTCTTTTCCAAATTTGATGTGATAACTCTTGTTTTATATTATATTGTATTATATTAGAAAAGAAAAATGACATCCAAGTAATGACAAGGACACCCGTTATTATTTATAAAGGCTTGACCTAAGCCAAGGCTTGTTCCCAACGAGTTCTCACACTTACTAACCCATTTATTCTAAATTATGCTCCGCCACCGGGCTTGTTACTTATTTTCAGTTTCATATCTCCAACTTCCTCCACGTCAGGTTGGCATATTGTGCTGCCTGATTCCTTCCCAGAGTTTCTATCTCTGCCCAGAAGCTCAACCTAATCTCTCCTGGCAAGCTTCTGGCCATTCAACTCTTTATTAAACCAAACAGAGAATGCCTTAGGCAGTTGAGGAAGAGCAGAAAAACATCTTTACAATGCACCAAACGATTCTCCCAATGTACATATATGTGTATATGTGTGTATTTATGTGTGTATACAAGTGTGTGTGTGTGTGTTTATTTGGCTATTGTTTTTAGGAGTGAAGTTTTAAATTTTTTTATCTTTTTGGTTTGGGTAGATTTTATTGTATTTTGTTTTGGTTTGATTTTTGAGAAATAACTTAAAATTCAGCGAGTAGAGAGGAAAAGAAGATTAAGAAAGAGTTATATGAGGCAAAGAGTGTGATTAAAATATATTTAAATTTAAAATTATTTTAAATCAAAACTAGCTGTAATAGCTGTATGATATCTGGGAGCAAATATATTCGAAATGTTTGGATTCTCAAGTACAAAACATAGCATTCAAATGCAAGCTATTTCCAAGGAAAGGCAGGTAAGTAGACATAAACATGAAGCAGACACAATTTCAGCAAAGGTAATTTACTTGTTAGAAGAACGATGAGTAATTTCAAGAACCCTGCAAACTTTGTTCAGATGTTCTAGTATATATGTAAAATGCTGTAAATTGCAAAATGACAAGGCTATGGAGTTGAAACAGGAATGATTTCATGAAAGAGTCTCATCATGTAGAAGGTACTGATCAATAGCTGAAGAACAAACCACGAGAAGGGGAATTTTCAGTGTAATAGTGAACGAAGTTTTTTGCATGAAAATGTAATCACTGTGAAGATAACGAAATGAGGAATATGAAGTATTTTGAAAACTAGTTCAAGATGACAATATAGTGGTTGAGAAAGAGAAAGTGGCTATATGCATGCACCATCATTTTAAATTAAAATATATTTAACAGGCAGTTTATGGAGATGCAATGGCTACATGACCGAAGAGAAGTCATGCAGACTGCTGGAGTTTTGAGCTAGACTGCAGGAAAATCAGTGTCACCAAGGCAGTAGATAGACTAATGAATAGGGAAAAGATACTGGGTTTGATTTTAAAACTTAGCTGTTTTAAGCTCAAACTGCTCTGTACCTCTTAACAATTGGATAATGATGTAGATTAGGACATATGCTAACCATTTGTGACAGCTAGATAAGGTATTCAGAGGAATTGGTGATTTGCACAAGTCTGAAATCCTAGGGCTCTGAAATTTGCCCCATCTGATGTTTGAGCTAGGAACAACCGACAATTATGTCTCCAGATAAAAGTAGTCTCTTATCTATTCACTGATTTTACATTCTTCATTCCTCTCTTTCATATTTATTTTTTTCCTGGTCATGTTTACTCTTGTGCTTTAAAGATAACTGTTTGCTTCCTAGCAACAGAGATTCTTACTGATTTGCCTACATCCTTTTCTCGGCCCTCAATACATTTGACATATATTTTATTATCTCCTTCCATTGGGACCATTTAAGTTGGGGGTTGCAGGTAACTCACCATCAGAGTTAATGTTCACCTTTTAGAAGCAAATGAAGTCAAGACATGAAAGATAACATCAAAGAAAAGCTGTTTCTTTTAAAGTACATATCTTTTATTATTTCAGATTAGAGTTCCATCCCTTCCATTTCCTCTCTCCAAATCACATACACCCCTCCTTGCCCTCTTCATGTTCATGACCTTTTTTTCCCATTAATTGTTGCACATGTATGCATATCCATGTACATGCATAAAAAACCTACTCATCTGTATTACATAACTTGTTTGTATGTTTTCAGGCCTGACTATTTGATATTGGAAGACCAATTTCTGTGCTCTGCCCTGGGCATATTTCTCCTGCTTTCAGTATTCCTTTGTTGCTCATAGTAGGGTTTTGTGTAGGGCTTCTTAGAGACAGTCATCTGTTTACATTATCATCTCTACAAATATGCTCAATTTTTTTTTATATACATGTCCTATTAGGAGAATCCTCAAGAAATATTATTTAAGCAATTAAAGTTTTACTTTAATTTCAAAGATTAATAACTTTCTGGTAAAAATAAATAGTGATATAATGAACAGTAATCATGTTTAACCAAAAATGGTGAAGTACTGAGTTTGCACAAGGTCAGGGATCCTTCTGCTCAAAATCAGTCACTGTTTATTGTGGTTTCTGGTAAGGTTAAAAAAAATGATTTTATAATGAAATAGGAAAAAAGATAATGAGGGGAATTTATATATTATTTATTATGCTATGTGCAATATTTTATGTGTAAAAATTTCATCGAAAATAGATGAATAACTTTAAAAAAAGGACAATACAATGTGAACCTGAGAAACTCAGTTTCTTAGTAGTTTGTAGTTTACACATTACAAGAGCACAGAATACAAGTACAATGAATATGTAAATTATAGAAATAGAGAGAATATAATCCTCAAGAATCACATATTTAATTTTATTTTATTTGGCCATTCATTGGGTACTTTGAACACTTCTTAATAAAAGTATTGAGATTAGGAAAGAGCAGACGTGTTTGTTCTCAAGTGGCTGATGAGATGAGTCTTTCAACTAGGATGAATGATCAGTTTGAGGCAACAGAAGTTTCTTAGTACTACCATCCATCTTCTCAGTTCTGATAAACAGAAAGATTTACTTATAACAAGTGATTGGTAGAAGGTAGACACTTTAAATGACTCATTGATTTTCAACACCTCACATTCAATGATTTCTAGTAGTATTTTAAGTTATGTATGATTACATATAAGAAGAATCTCCTGCTACAGACAAATCCAATCAAGAATGTAGCTGGGTATGCTTTCTGCGAGAATCAGCAATGGAATGACAATTCTATTCATGATAGTAATGATTGCATAAAATGTTAATATTTGTCCTAATAGAGGGCTAAAGGTGAGAAATTCTTTAATACTTATTTAATTCCTACTGCTAGTCAATTTCCTTATATTCAATTATTAATTGATGAAAAGCTAACTGTTCTTAGAAGAAAAAAAGTCCCCTATGGCAGTTAGAAATGTTTGCGACATATTAAAAGCATGGAAGAACATTTGAAAATACCTCAACATCTTTTAATGAATAGAAGGGTATTCTATAAAATTCTACAATGTTTCATGCTTTCTTTGTCTATTCTGTGAAGACAAAAATTGAAGTTGTCTTGAGAAACACTAAATAAATTTGATTCTGAGACTATCCTGAGATTGAGCAGTAACTCCTTATAATGCTCAGTAGGTGATTGTCACTGTTTATGTATGAGAGAACTTACTCTTTATCATTTTGATATTTTATTCAGTAAGTTCATTCATAATTGAGAAACAAGATTAGAAAAAGAATGTATTTACTATATACTTTATTTCTAAACATATAAATAGAAGTATATTTCTGAATTATCTACATAACTTGAAGATTATTTAATTGAAGATAGATTAAGCCTGAAAATCATTTTTAAAAATGTTGATCTTGAAGTTTAGTGGTGTGCCTCCAATTTCCTTAAGTGCAGAAAGGATGTACTTAGGTTCTATGTAATGTGGATGTCTTATTTTTTGTAAGCATTTAAACTAGTAAATATAAAGAAATATATATATATATATATATATATATATATATAGTATATATATACACAAAATTTCATATATATTATTATTGTTATTATTATTTATTTATATAATATTATATTTTGTTGTGGCCCAAGCTGCCCTACACCTGGGGGCCAAATGTCACGGGCCACTCTGTCAGTATTGAAACCTGCACTGCCAAAAGCCTTGGGGGCTAAATTGTTAGAGCCCGCACTGCCTCAGACTGCTCTGGTCCACGGGTTGGGGTTCAGCAAGAGAGAGTGAGGACGGACTCGAAGAATGGAGACCAGACAGAGTGTGATTCAATCCCATTTACTCTTCAGTCTCTGTTCTGCTCTCCAAGTCCCTAGTTCCTAGCACCTAATCCTAGTTCCAGTTGCTAGTCTCTTTCCCAGTATAAGTATCTAATGTCTAATGCCTAGTGTCTAATTCCAAGTTCTTCCTCCAAGTGCCAAGTGCCTAATACCTAATAATCTGTTTCCTACTCCAATTTGTACTGAACTCTTCTGTCTGCCTCTCTCCTTTCATATGTCTCACTTCTAAGTCATGCCTCTAAGTCACACCTTTAAGTCATGCCCTTAGGCCTTGTCTCTAAATCTGATCTCTAAGTCACTCCCTTAAGTCACACACCTTTAAGTCTCACACACCCAAGGGAAAAACCTGGGTATCTAAAGCAAGATGTTATCAGAGTGTGCTCAGCTGTTGTAGGCTGATGTAATCAAGTCTCTTGCCAGGGTATATGGCTCAAGATGGCTGCAAGGATGGTAGCCACCTTCTGTCGGCTCCCCACAATATTTATTATATATATAATTTAGAAGATATATAATATATATGTATAAAAATCTCAAATGCAAAGTTCTATTACATTCATTTATTTACAATATTTACAATTTATAGGTGAATTTGAATAATTCTTGGTGGATTTATTCTCATCATTTAGCTGTGTGATATTCTGGTGAATCAATAAATATTATAAAATTTTATCTTTCTGCAAAACCATGTAATAATATTATGACTTCTTTTGTTAATTCTTTTAAATACATTTTTCCTGAAATTATCATACTGATTCCTACCTTTAGTTACAAACTATTATGATGACAATTGATGTATTTACAGTACAAACCCTGTACCTAAGACTCACAGAGTATTGGCAAAGAGGTGAGAAAGATGGCAAGAGGCACAAAGCATAGTGGATCTGCTAGATAATATTTTCAAAACATGATAGGCAAGTTACTCCAATGAAATTTTGACCATATGGTGTCCAAACAAGACCTCATAATGAAAACACTAGTTGATATTTCCACGTAGATATCAGAAATTCCAAAACTTTCTGGATATAGATGAAAAGATTTGGGTAATAAATTACTGCTGCAAGAGTTGACTACCTGATAGGTTATGGGATCCCAAGTAATCAGTTCATGTCTAAATTGGGGTTTTATTGCTATGAAGATACACCAATCCCATGACAAATTTTATAAAGAAAAGATTTCATTAGAACTGTCTTACAGCCAAGGTTTAGTTCATTGTCATCATGAGAAGAAGCATGGCAGTCATGGTGCTGGAGAGGAAAATGCGAGTTCTACAGGCAGACAGCAGGAAGAGACTCTGGTCCTGGCCTGAGCATTTGAAACCACAAAGCCCACTTCCTGTGACATACTTTCTCAATCATTTCAAACAGTGCAACTCCTTATGAATGTATTGGGACCATTTTCATTAACTCGCCGCAGCCCCATTCACATACACAGACAAGTAACTCTAAATTTTAGTTTGCAAAATTATTATGCTATAGATTGTTTGTTTCCTCATTAATTTAAAATCTATATGATACATATTATAGGTATTCTTAATTACCACTGATTATTTTTTAATTCTGAAGGGTCAGAATTTAACTCCTTAAGGTTTAATCTATTTGTAGTATCTTTTGGTTATTTCATATCTTCTTTATTTTCTTTACAGCCTTTCACAAGTTTAAATCAAAATTCCTTAAAGTTCCCATTGTGATCATTAATATTTCATTTATTGCTTAAAATTATTATGCTTGAGTGACCAAAGAGCAGAAAAAAAATGCCTCAAGCATACAATCCCTGATTTGTAAAGGGTATACCCTAGGAGCCCACCATGCACCTCTTCCGAGATATTGAATGTTATTCTTGAATTGCTTGTTCTTGTAATATTTGCTCATCTTGAATGATAATATATCATAAGACTGACTTGTATTGCTATGTTTGTACTTAAACTTTTTTACTATACTTCCAAGATGACTAGAACAACTGAAGGACATATATATCAAAATAAGATTTATGTAGAGTACATGTAATCTTGAGGTTTTTGCCTTCAAAAGCCCTGGGTTACTATGACTATATGTTACATCTTTGAAGTTCTTGTCAGTTGCGGTCTTGATGTCATGAATATCTGATGCCAATATTTAATAAATTTTCTTTTTCTTAAATGTATTTAAGGTCATGGAGAATTTCAGAAAAATCACAGACCCATAACATCACATGCTAAATCTACCAACCATGTCATAACTCATTCTGACTTTATGACTACCTTGGCTTTTAGACTTCTTTTTTAGCTGTCATTCAGCATATGACTATTTTGGGCAATTCATTGTATAAGATAATAGAAACTATGGGAAACAGAATTTCAGTATGAGTATCTTCAATCAGTCTAAGGATTGGGCACTATTAAATACTGTATATGATAGTGTTAGGAACTTTATATATGTCTAGTGTCCTTTCAGTTTTAACTTGGGCTTTGTTTAAGTACTTCTCAGAAAGACTTCATCTCGTAGCTCTATTTTTATATATTGTAAGTGATTAATTTATGTTAACTTTTATTCATATGGGTATGTTAGCTGTATGTATGACTGTGTACCATGCACATTCACTGAACAAAGAGGCCAGAGAGAGTATAAGATTCTTTGTAACTAATGTTATAGACAGTTGTGAGTTACTATGTAGGTGCAAGAAATTAAAACTAGGTTCCCTGGAAAAACAGCCAGTTTTCATAGGCATTGGCCCATCGTTCCTGTTCCTCCTGTTTCTCTTACTACTATAAAAACTATTATGTAAGAACCTTGTTGGTGATGTGGAACACAGTAGGTCAACATAAAAACTTAACCTTTCTTTTTTGTTATTTTTGAGATATAACGTATGGAGTAAGTATGAAATAATAGTGAAACTTACTAGCATTTTGATATAAGAAAATTATATAATGAAATTAATTTTAAAATTTATTTAAAGAGGAAGAGAAATAGAGAAAGAATGAGATAAAGGACCTAAAATAATATGTTAAAGTTTCATGAAATAAATTGAAATAATAATTATATTTCAGAGTATTTGAATTGACAGTCATTTCATCTATAAAAAGATGATGGGTACATGAATATTTAGAAAAGAAACGAATTGTTTATCACTTGGGAAAGTTGCCTTTTTAAAACTCATCTCTGACATATGCTGAAGGAAGAAAAAAGCATGAGGATGGTTTTTTTAGCCCCACTTCTATATGAAAACTTGCTTGCAAGTAAACTGTACAGAAAGAAATCTGTGAAACACAACTGTGAACACCACCACATTGGCGTGCTTAAGGGTAACTGCCATCTTCTCAGTGTGACAAGCTGTTTTCCTTTGCACATTGCAAGAAATGTTGGAAAAGGAAAGGTATCATAGCACTGGTATAATTTTATCTATGGTTCACATATGTCAATTTACAATCATATAAAATTTATGTTTAAGCAAAACCATGTATTCTTTCTACTAGTCACCATCCCTAAAAAAAAATTAAGGCCATGGGGAAGAGTGTTTGTGCTTAATATTATTAAATGAACAACAATTAATGTAAAAAGGAGGCCATGGATTTGAAAGCCAGAAAGAAGGGGTATATGGGATGGTTTGGAGGGAAGTTAAGAAAAAAGGAAATATTATAATTATAGTACAATCTAAAATAATATATAGTTTACCTCTAACTGAAAATATCACACAAAATGAGTAAAGATGTTCATATACACACCACATGCATATACACACACCAGACACATACACACACATGTCCACACAGAGATATAAACAGAAAGAGAAGTGTGTATGTATGTGTATGTATATGTGTGTCTGTGTGTCTCCGTATATAAAATTTTAGAGAGCTTTCACTGAAAGTTTTAGCTTTATGTTCCTGTGTAACTAGTTAACATATTGATCACTGTTTGAAAGCAAACTGAAACATGTCCCAGAAAATTATGTATAAATATCACAAGTGACTAGAGTATTCATCTGTTCCTAATTAGAGTGTCTAATCTCATTATGAAGAGATCTTCCACAAGGCCATTGCCTCTAGAAAAGTCAGTCAATTCTCTTTCAAATGCCCTAAAATAAAAACTTTATTCAGGGAAGATCACCAGCTTTCAAGAGGAAAAGGAATTTAACATGAGAATTAAAAAGGAATTACAAAGATACAAAAAGGATCATGATGAAGTCCTCATTTCTAAAGTTTTAGAGCAGGCACTGTTTTTCCAACCTGCAATAGATTGAGTATGAATATTGCATGTGTTTCACATTAAACAAGAGGAAGGAACACTTATTTATACTCATGTTATGACTTAAATATATAATGGAAAAGGCTTAAAAGACAATTACTTTTGTTTCATGATAAACACTAATCAAAAGCAATACATAATTTATTGTTATTATTTATGTTGTAATTTATAAAATTTAGCAAGTAATTGTATTCTAAAATCATTTTTTCTAAAAGAATGCCTTATTGAGATTTATTTAACTTGACAGAGAAAAATCTAAAATAATAATACAATTGTATTGCTTAAACATCAACACATAGATGGAGAGATATTTTCACCTCTGGAAGCATTATTAATATTTTTCTTCCTGAAGAAGATTCAGGGCGAGAAAAACTGAGAAAGGCCTACATAGTCTGTGCCCCTATGAGGAGAAATAATGTGAAATTTAAACATGTACTTGCTGTTCTTCACAGAATGCTACTTTTTGTAAAACTTATGAACAAATAAGTATAACATTAAATATAAATGAGAAGTAAAGCAAGAGACAGAAATACAACAATACCAAATTTCTAACATGCACATTTGTGTTCATGTGTAGTTTTCTTTTTTTTTTTTTCCTTCAATTGCTTTCCAAGTGCTTTATCTCCCATGGCTGTGAATCCTGAGTTCCATGTTGTACTAAAAATGAACTTTTTTGTAGGTACAGAGATCATCAATCAGGTTCTCATGCTTTACTCTGAGCATTCAGTGAGTGGAGCCTTCTTGACAGCCATACTCCGAGCTTTTAAAACTGGTTTGAAATTTCAGTTTGGATGATTTCCTAAATGTGGATATTTTACCTGCTTTCACTTGTAAATTATACTTTTGTATATTTTCCCTGAAACATAAATTCCTTCATGTTTTTATGATAATCACAATGTAGGTAAAAGAAGGATGCATACAAATAGATGTTCACAGTGTTTCCTTTAGCCTTCAGCCCTGAATGAGTAAGCAACAGAAAATGATGACACAGGCCACAATTATAATTATACAAATCTTTAACACTGGAGTATTTGTACATTGTTAATGCAAAATGTATCATTTGGGAATGTAAAGTTGAAATGATAAAGTCTATGTGTTGTTCAAGTTAGACCAAATGAAGAAAATGGCACATCTAAATTATCTGGCAAAAATTTCTCTGACTCTATAATAATATCTGAATAATATTTAGTTTTATGAATAAGATAATCTCTGAGATCACAGGATGACTATAGCCTTGGTAAAAACAATGCAAGTCTTCAAGATTAAAAACATTTAAGTAATATATAATTACAATAATATCTCTTTGATCTTTAAGGTCAATTGATATTTAGGAAAAGTAAGATAATAGTAGCTAGTTCCTTTGAACTGCCTCTTAAATAGCCAATAAGGCTGGACAGAAAATATGTTAGAACAATACTTACAAAGTGTTAAGGGTTTTCCTCCACTCTATTTTTAATATTGTGTTAATATTGGGGGATTGAATTGCTGCATAAATTGAAGTACCATCAAAATTTATCTTTATAGGAGTCTATAACATAGAAATTGACTTAATCAAGTATTTTATTACATACTGTGTAATAAAGACTACATATTAAGTTTAAATCAATATAAAGAGCATCAAGGATCCACCTATCTTTGTCTCCTTAGGAATTATCTATACTTGTCACCATGCTTAACATTTTTATATAGATGCTAGTGTTATGAGCACTGTTTCTTATCTAATGAATATTAGACTAATACATGTTTGATATTTCCTATTTTTAATGAAATCCCAGGTTAATTATTAAAAATTATTTTTTCTCATACTTGGCATACATATTACTTGAACTTGTTTTAAGAACATTTACCATGACAGCCACTTCACTGCCTACTTTAATTTCAATTGCCTAATAAAAATCTATGAATACATGTAGTTATTACAACCAATGTAGTCAGCATTCTGTAATGGTCAATTAAAATTTACTTTCTGAAGTCTCTTCTAATGGCTTGTAATTATATTCATGATTTTCTGAGCAGGCTCAGTGTGCTGGTGGAAATGTGATCTAAGTGCATCTATTGAGATCCAGAGTGCTGAGAAACAGTGAATTTTAAATGACTTATATGCTATCACTTGTTTATCCTGCTCATTTTACCTTACTCTAGTATCCAATTAAGTGTATCCATCTCAAATTATGAATACATTGAAAAGATCTAAATCAGAATTGAGGTCAGTGCTTTTGGTTAGGAAAAAAAGTTCTTTAGTTTGTATTTACTGTCAGCCATATCTGATAAATTTTATATGGAAAGCTGCCAAATATTCAGTTTATAGTCATTATAATGAGGTGGATTTTTTTTCTATTACATCCAAATTTAGGATTTTTTTTTAAAGTATGTTCCAGATATTGTCATAAGAACAGGTACAAACATGTCAAAAATGTCCACATTTCTAGAGTTTCTGCTTCAGTCTGGGAAGATTAAACTGTAAGTGGTGTACTTTATTTTAGTCTCATTAAATTCTACTATGGAATATTTTAAAATTGTTAGTACTCAAAGTTACCAGTGATTTTAATTCACAGAGATTGTTTTTAGGTAGCAAAGGTGAATTTTCAAATTTGGATATAAAATAAATGGAAAACAATAGAAGACATATAGGTTTAATTACCTACAGAAAATTGTGGGTGAGGGTAGAAAATACAAGAATAACTTCCACAAAGTAAAAATTATTGCAATTCTCAAAATTACAACTCAAATTTTAGTTAAAAGAAATCATACCACCAAATTATAGGCTACTGACTGTTTTATCTTTGGGTGATTTGTTACAGTGATATTACATTCATCTCCATTTATTTTCTTTCTAAAACAATGCAAACTGAATTTTAATATTACTTTTTAGAAAATGGCATAAAAGTGATTTTATCTGTTGTTGATATCTTCATTTTTTTCCTTTTCCAGGTGCCAAATACCTAAGTTTATTTCCTTAGATTATTTTCTTTGCATAATATGAATTAGTTGAAAATAATTAAAAATTTAGAAAGTTTGAAGTCAAGCTGCAATATTTTTAATATTTTGATTTCTCAATAAATATAATCATCTTTTTAATATTTTTAAATTAATATTCTTTTGATTAAAATACAGTTTATTAATTTATATAATATATTAGGATTATAGTTTTCTCTCCTTCTACTCCTCCCATTTTCTGCCCCACCTTCTCTCCCATCTAGATCCATTCTCTTAAGAAAAGAACAGGCCAATAGCAGATTCCTGCCAAGCAGTACTAAAAGCTCTCCACATCTCCTCCTTTTTTATTTCATAAACAAGACTGAACCTGTCTTAGGTCATTCTGACAAGAATGCCTTCCTTACCCATCGTGGAATATGCATTATCAAAAGCAATGCACTTATGTCTTAGGTTGTTAACGCTCTGTGCAGAATCTTACTTGTCCTTTGCTTGACAGACTGTTAAATTAATAACTCTGTCCGGGGGTCCATTTCCAGTTTCAAGTCATGTATGTTGGCTGCCATTGTGTTGATGTTGTTGAAGACAAGCTTTAACATGATGGGCAGGAATAAAAGTATTCCCAGGCAGGACAAAAAAGGGCTAGCATAATCAAGCTATAAATACTATTCTTGAAGCTTGACCAAAGGGAAATACTGACCTCGAACCATGAATAATGTTATCAGCAGTATCTGCAGCATCTTGCTTTATCATCTTGCTTGTTTTTATTTATCATCTTGCTTGTTCCTTGACTATGTGCATTTATTATATATATAGTTCCTCAACCTAGAACTGACCTTAATACTTGAATGTAATTAAAATGGTATAAAAGCAAAACAGAACAAAGAAGAAAAGAAAAAAGAACAGGATTTTAAAAGTTAACAAAATGAAATATAATAAAATGAAAACTACCATATCGAAATTGGCAAGGATAAAAGGAAAGAGTCCAAAACAAGGTACAATAAATAGAGACTCACTTGTCCACACACTCAGGTGTGGCATAAAATAGTAAGCTGAAAGCTACAATAGACAGGCAAAAAACGTGGGACAAACCAATGAATGTCCTGTGGATACTGCTTCAGACACTTGTGAGTTCATATGAGCCTTGCTCCATTGATTTAGAGCAGCAGTTCACCATTTTCCGAATGCTGTGACCCTTTAATAGAGTTTCTCATGTTTCATTGCTACTTTATAACTATAATCATGCTACTCTTATGAACTCCCTTCATGTTAGGCAACCCCAGTCAAAAGGTGTTCAAACCCTAAAGGGGTTGAAGTCCTTCCCATATTTATGCCGATCATTTGTATTGCTTATAAAATTAATAATCCTTTAGGATTCAATATGCACACTTCAATATTTGACTAATTTCCCCAAAAGTGTGAAAGTTAAGTGGGTGATATTAAAGAATTTAATTTCCATTTTTAAAAAGTATTATGGTAAAAACTGAGTGCTTAAATTAGAATTCATATAAAATTTTTCTTGTTTATCTCATTTTCCTTATTTTATGTATTTGCTTTATTAAACATTGCACTGACAATCCATAATTCAACATTAGAAGTATTAATTAAGTCTACATATTGAGGGAAGGGCTTAGAAGGCTGCAGACATAATTTACCATTTTGACTGATCCCCATTCTTTTATTTCTTTGAGATCTGAAGTAAGTCACATTGGATAGTATTCATGAATTAATTGATTTACTGGCTTACTAGAAGGCTGCTTTACATTCTATGAATAAGAATTATCTTCTTAAAAATAAGTTACAAATAACTGTCATCATGAGATTTTTTTTGCAGATCATTATTTTGATATATGTCATGTAGATGATTACTGAATATTTATTATTATCTAAAATATAAGAAATTATTGGTTAGTATAAACAAATTATTTCATAGAAAAAAATTATTCAACCATATATAGCACTTGAAATAACTTGCATGTTGATTTGTTGTTTGATATTATGATAAATAAACTTAATTTGGTTCTTGACAGGATACTATTATAGGTATCTGAAAACCATTGTCTAAACAAATGACTTCAGAGACCCTGTGAAACAACTGACCACTTTTCTTTCTTTGTTGGTTGAATGCCCTGGAATTCTGGGCATTTGTACAAACGAGGCATTTCAGGTGGCAATGACAATGCTGCCACCTCTTCACTATCTTATAATCACACCTAATTAGTTGCAGCAGGTGGTCAGAGTTGGCACAGTGGGAATCTCTACTCACTTTGCCAACAACTGGCTACTTGTTTAGCAGATGAAAAGGAAGCCTTATGAGAGAAATCAACAGAGAATAGCTAAGCTCTGGCTGTCATTCCACCAGTTCTATTATTCTTTCTTCTCTCATCCACTATAGAATGTATCTTTTTATAAGGGAGCAAATGCTGTGTTATCATTTACAGTGAAATGAATTATATACAAATAGGATCCTTATGAAGTAGATTTGCAGATGCAAATTCAAAAGAATAATTTTTTAGTGAAAGTCTTTTATTTTTTCTTAATGCTGTGTTAGATCTCAGATTCACCTGTCAAATCCACAATGGATATATACAGTCAAAATTCATGTTATGTACAATAATGCACATATCCTTTTCCAACTCACTTAAAATAAAAAAATGGAAGAAATAATTTTTAATCATCTTAAGAAAATTAAGTGTTCTACACATCTCTATTTGGGATACAAAATTATAATCTACATTCTGTAATATGCCCTCCTCCATGATAGTTTATATAAACAGGAAGAATTGAAATAATATTACTAGAAATAATATTCCATTAATAGTAATTTATATTAATTGTGTTATTATGTCTAAATGAAAATATGTTTGCACTTTCCCAATGAATTTAATAAAATAGTGATTATTTTAAGGGCATATTGGTTATGAAGTTAGTTCCTTATACTTTTGTGATTCAGTTGGAATTAAGAAAAGTTTAACAAGCTCTACTTATTATTCTTTGATTTCTTTTATATAGTCTGATGTTATTGTCTTACAGAGAAAATATACATTTTTCATAATATTTTTTAATTTCTAACAAATTTCAACAAAACAGATATTTGTAGTTAACAGATTTCATAGAGGAAGAAAAAATATAGTATTTTTACTAGTAAAAGTTGATTGTAAAATGAGGATTAATGTCTTTTCTGTAAAATATTTAGTAATTTCTTTTTTCTATGCTTTTCAGTATTGATCATTGTATGTTTTTGCAACTAGTAAGTTTCAAAACTAAAAGCAAGAAATTTGATTTAAATATTAATACTGTATTTATATATATTAAATTATTTATCTTTCCATATTTGTATTCAGATAGGTGCAGTTGTACTTCGGGTCTCCTTTATAAACTTCTGGATACCACAGTTCACATATACTCAATCTCTACATGTAAAATAGCATACTACATACATATGTAATGTAAGGATTCTCTTGTATATTTTAAAATCATATTTAGATTACCCATAATTCTCAATAAAATATAATTGAAGTGTATTTTATTAAATTATTTTTAAAGAAAATAATGACACATAATTAAGGCATATATTTAGTATAGACAACCATTGGAGTGTTAACTACATTGTTTGTGAACAAGACAAAAGAGAACACTAGAAGAGATGCTAAAGCTTAGTATATGTGAAATACTGAGGGAACATAATATCATTATCCCTCAATCTATTTCTGTGGCTCATCACAGAGTTTAAAATGAAAAATTCACAGCTTTCATTTTATAATTTACTAGGGAAAATAATCCAGAATGGAGCAAGAGGCATTCTCAGCTATCCCCTCTTTTATTGGGATGTCTTATTTTTCCCTTTAGGTGACTCAGTGGGTTTCATTCATTATTTGTAGGTATATGGAATACTTACCAGTGGCTACACCACTGCAGAGGAAAATGTCTCTCCTTTCCTTTGAAATCATTAAAATGTCAACAAATCTTCTTGGAAGAGTAAGACCTCATGAATCTTCCCCACATTACAAAGTTTAACTCCTCAGGGAGCAGAAGGGCCCCAAGAATCTATCTCCTGTTTATAACTGAGTATTGACAGGCCCAATCTTGAGTAGGTTAGCAGAGATGTAATGATAGCTCTTGTTGCCAATAATGTGGAGTAAGGGGAACAATCATCCATAACTGGCTAGAGTGCAAATTTCTGTAGTGACTATCGAAATCATTGTGCCAGTTCCAACAGATGCTTCATTCTATGCAGAGACAGCAGTCATCTGTGGCTATTCATAACAGCTAGAAGTTGAAAACAACCTAGGTGTCCATAAATAGAATAATGAATGAAAAAATGAGATTCATACACAACAGACTATATATAATTTATTAAAGAGAATGGTATCGTGCAATTTGCATGTAAATTGTTAGGACTGGAACAGCAAAACATCATCCTGGGTGAGTTATCTCAGACCCACAAAGACAAGTATGATATGAATTAAATTAAATGTTGATATTACATATGAATGTATAAATGTATTACATATGAAAGTAATTCTACATATGAATTCACAAAAACTGGGGCAGCATAGCATCTGCATGGATCCTTCTGGTATACATTATGGTATCTAGTTTAGTGTTTATATGGGATTTCTGAATGTGTGAAGGAATGGGTCTCTACATTTATATCTGTTTGTTGTGCCCAAACACAAGGTTATTTTCCTTCTATTTCTTTTGTCCTATTCACACATAATAGTTTTTGTTTTGTTTTACTTTATTTTAATATTATCCCTAAAAAGTCTGCTTCCTTTGTAATTACAGACAGAAAGGGGGTGAATCCTATGGGGAAGGGAGCTGAGAAGCAACTCAGAGGTGTAGAGGATATTAAAATATATTTATATTATGTCTGTAATCAGGATATATTATGTTATAAAAATATTTTCAACAAAAGGAGTAAAATGATTTTTAAAAAATGCAATTATTAAAAATATTTTTCCAGTCTGAAATTAATTCTTTGTTCTAGCCTAAGAATTAGATTCCTACCTGAAATTACTTATTTGTTCTAGCCTAATGTCACATTCCTTCCTGAAGCCCACTTCCTTGTCATTGGCCAATGTCATATTCCTGCCAAGCAGCCCATTTCCTTGTGCTTGGCCCATGTCAGATTCTTGCCAAGCAGCCCCAAAGGTTCTCCACCTCTCCTCCTTTTTTGACAGGGAAGTAGGATCAGATACTGTGGTCATCCTGATAAGCTCCTAGAAACAGTGATCACCGGGAATGTTCACAGGAATGTTCACAGAATTTTATTGCTTTGCTTGTTCTTTGACTATTGGTGTTTATTGTCCTGCTTGTTCCTTGACTATTTGCATCTCTTGTATTGCTAGTTCTTCAACCTAGAAATGACTTGCATGTAATTAAAATGGTATAAAATCAAAAACGAGGAGGGGAGACAGGATAGGGGGTTTTTATGGAGGGGAAAGGGGGAAAGGGGAAGACAGCTGAAATGTAAATAAATAACATATCCAATTTAAAAAATATTTTTCCGAATATTTCTAATATTATGTTAGATTAGATTTCTCATCTATAATTATCCCCGATTTAATAAAACTTCAACTTCAATGATGCCCTACCTTCAGCAAGAATTGTACTTAGTTGGCTTAACCAAAATCCCTCTTACTCTTACATGCACTGAGCACTGCTCTATTCTTTGACTAAAATTTCTCAGTTGTCCATATCATCATACTAGGTTGATAACACTGACTTTTGTTGAAAGTAAGACCTTCTTGCAGTTGTATCTGACACCACCCTTGGTATAATAAAAAAGATAATAATAAGACTTTCTATGAGTTAATCATTCAAAACATATTTTATATAAAACTTTTTACATCAAAATGCAATTATTTAGAAGTATCTGTATACTGAACTTTTCATAAAGATGCTAATAAGCTTACAGGATAGATAATAGCAGCTTCTACTATACGCATATTAAAGCTTCTTGTCTCTCATACTTAGGTACACATAGCTCAGAACCTTCTTTTTCTAAGACAGGGTGTCACTGTCTATCTTTAACAATCTGAAACTTGCTATATTGACCAGGCTAACCAAAACATCACAGAGACCCACCTACCTCTGCTTCTCAAATGGTAGATTAAAGTCATGTGTCACCATGCCCAGCTGGTATACTACAAACATAGAAGATACTAATCTAGTGACCAATAACCTTCTAATAGTTTTACTATTGATAACATGATTAATTGTAAATATTGAATAATCTCCCTATAATTTTTATGTTTTGTGATCAAATATTTACTCAAATTACATTGTAAAATTTTCCAATTATTTATTTAAGTATGTTAGTTTTGTAGTTCTTTAATTCCTAATGTTATATTATTAAGGAAAATGTAATTTTCCAAGTAGTTTTCTTTTGTGGTTTGTCTTTTGTTTTGTCTTTAACATCTTTTGAGTATGACAATTCTGAGAGGAATTGCAGTTAACCTTTTGAATCTTAAAAAAAAAAAAATCTCAGTTATAGTCATTGAGGTATAGATAGTTTTATCAAAGTTTTAGATCTAATTCTCACATTTGTTTGATGTACTGTAGACTTCAATGCTTTTTCTCCATGCCCCTTGACCTTTCTTTAGTATGCCCATCTTTTTATCTTTATATGGCACATTACGTAAGTCTGACTTTTTGATCATATATTTTAATCTTATTTTTGTACGATCAATTAGAATTTTATTTTACATTATTATAGTATATATTTCTAAACCTACATACATATTTAAATAAATTTTGCTTGAGAATGAGGACTAATATGAATTTTATAAGAAACATAATGTTGCAAACAGAAGTATAATCTTGAATCCTAGTAATGAAAGTGTTCACTAATGGACTAGTATTTCTAGTAAGTAAGAAAGCACAAAAGTCACCAATATTAACTAGTAAAGAAAGCATGTAATAATCTAAATATTTACATATTTTAATTAAATGGCAAGTTTACATAGATATTTAATTTACAGTACAGCTTTAGATGTCCTGAACCTATGATGAAGCCAACACTTTCCTAGGATTTTGTGTTCTTTTTGTTTAGTACTAATGTTCTGATTGTTAATTACTGACTGAGTTCTGAATGAATTGTTTCTATGAGCAAATGTAAGTCAACCATGGATGCATGTATATAATTAAAACAAAAATCAAATGGAAAGGGTAGAAAAAGAGAAAATCTTACTGACATTTCACTGTCTGATTTGACTATACTTCATTTCCCTTGTTTCATTTTGTTCTTTGAATTATCTTATTATCTATAATATTGATTTAATAATTTACTAACTGGTCATATATCAATCTTAGAAAACATTTCTGAGACAATATTGCATCTGTGAACATTCATAAGCACTACATTTTAATAACAAAATTCAGTGAAATGGAGGCAGCAAATGTCCAATTGCAGGTCAATGGATTATGAAATTGATTTTTTAAAATCTTGTAATCAAAATGAATGCAGTAACAGAAACTTAGTGAACTGAAAGTATGTACATCAGTATTCCTCAAATCAACCAAAATAATCAAATGAAAATGTTACTATTTATGAAAAACATCAGCATTTCCACAAAGTTGTATATTTTAACCACAAGTCAAGACAATGTGAAATTAAAGAAAAATTGATATATACAAACCTGTAGCTTTGCATGCCAAAGAATAACAACATATAAAAACAGTGGAAAAAAAATACTATTACAATTGATAAAAGAAAGGATGCTAATATAAGTGCAAATTATGCTAGTCTGGGTGGGGAGAATGAATTTTGCATAGTGTTAATAATAATAAAATCTCTCTAATTTTAATAATCATTTGTAAAATTAGCAACTCACAGGGCATATGAAGCTCAAGAAGAAGGAAGACCAACATGTGGACACTTCAGTTCTACTTAGAAGGGGGAACAAAATAATCACAGGAGGTAGAGGGAGAGAAGGAGGGAAGAGGGAGTGAAAGAGGAGGGGGAGGAAAATGAGGGCAGGATCAGGTGTGGGAAGAGATGGGGGAGGAGTAAAGAGGGTCAGGAAAATGAATGGAGGTATGTAGCAGTGGGGAATGGGGAACAAGAGATAGCACTAGAAAGTTTCAGATGCCAGGAAACAAGAAGCTCCCAGGAACCAACAGGGATGACATACTGAAATACACAATGGGGAGAGAGAACCTGTAGAAACCATATCCAATGGTTAAGCACTGCCCCCAGTTGAGGCATGGGGCCATACACTCATCTCAAAAATATTAACCCATAATTACTCCTGTCAAATGGAAATGCAGGGACAAAGAGTAGAGCAGAGACTGAAGGAAAGGCCATCCAGAAACTGCCCCACCTAGGGATCCATCACATATGCAGCCACAAAAGCCAGGCACTATTGTTGATGTGAAGAAGTGCTTATGGACAGGAGCCTGGTATAGCTATCTTCTGAGAGGCCCTGCCAGAGCCTGACCAATACAGATTTGGATGCTTGCAGCTAACTATCGGACTAAGCAAGGGGACCACAATGGAGGAGTTACGTCAAGGACTGAAGGAGCTGAAGGGGTTTGCCACCCCATAGGAAGAAAAATTATATCAACCAACCAGACTCCCAGAGCTCCCAAGAACTAAACCACCAACCAAAGAGTACACATGGAGGGACCAATGGTTCCAGTGCTTGTGTTGCAAAGAATTACCTTATCTGGCATCAGTGGGAGAAGAGGTCCTTGACCCTGTGTAGGCTTGATGACCCAGTGCAGGGTAATGGTAGGGCTCTGAGGCAGGAGAGGTTGGGCAGGTGGGGGAGCACCCTCATAGAAGCAGGAGGAGGGATGATGGAATAGGGGGTTTTTGGGAAAAAAAAAACAGAAATGTATTAAATTTGAAATGTAAATAAAGTAAACACTAAAACATATTGAAATGAGCACGCTAAAGAAACATGACAAACATATAAAGCAATTATACTAATAGGAAATTTCAGATGAAATAGTATGATAGGAAATCAACAAGGCTAAATTTGTTCAAAAAATCATTTAACCTATAGCCCAGGTTAAGTGACATAGATTAATTTTTTGAAAAAATATTTTAGATCTTGTTTTTATGGTTTCAATTCCAATAAATTTTCTACATGTTAATTTTGTTATATAAATTATGTCCTCACAATAGCTGCACCATTTTGCTCTGCAGACAGTAGCTTTCTGTGTAAGAGGCAGGTTGCAGATGGCAACAGTGGTGTTTACTAGGCATCTGTAATATTGTGAATTTAACTTCACATTGAATATTAACCCACTTATAGTGAAGCATCACAAATGTTTTTATTTCCTCAGCTGAAGGGATGAGATGAGAGCTATTCATCTGGCCCTGTCTTCTGAACTTTTTCGTTTTTCTTGTCTCCTTCTCCTCCTTCTCCTTCTCCTTCTCCTCCTCCTCCTCCTCCTCCTCTTCCTCCTCCTCCTCCTCCTCCTCCTCCTCCTCCTTCTCCTTTTCTCCTCCTCCTCCTCCTCCTCCTCCTCCTCCTCCTTCCTCTTCTTCTTCATCTTCTTCGTTTTCTTGGATATTTTATTTATTTAGATTTCAAATGTTATTCCTTTTTCTGGTTTTCCCTCCATAAACCCCCTATCCCATCTGCCTCCCTCTGCCTCTATCACCCAACTCTCTGATCCCACTCTTCCACCCTAGCACTCCTCTACACTGGTGCATTGAGCCTTCCAAGGACCAAGGGCCATCCCTCCCATTGATGCCAGATAAGGCCATCCTCTGCTACATATGCAGATGGAGCCATGGGTCCCTCCATGTGTACTCTTTGGTTTGTGGTTTAATCCCTAGGAGCTCTGGGGTGAGTGCTTGGTTGATGTTGTTTTTTCTATGGGGTTGTAATCCTCATTAGTTCCTTCAGTCCTTCCCCTGACTCTTCCATTGGGGTCCCTGTGCTCAGTCCAATGGTTGGCTGCAAGCATCCAAATCTGTATTGATCAAGCTCTGGCAACCCCTCTCAGGAGACAGCTCTATCAGGCTCCTGTCAACAAGAACTTCTTGGCATTAGCAATAGTGTCTAGGTTTGGTGTCTGCATGTGGGATAGAGCCCCAGGTGAGGCAGTCTCTGGATGGATTTTCCTTCAGTCTCTGCTCCACCTTTGTCCTTGTATTTCCTTTGACAGGAGCAATTCTTGGTTAAAATTTTTGAGATGAATCGGTGGCCCCATTCCTCAACCAGGGCGATGTTTCTATCCTCTGAATATGGTCTCTACAGGTTCTCCTCCCCTTTGTTGGGTATTTCAGCTTATGTCATCCCTGTTATGTCCTGGTAGCCTCTTGCTTTCCTGGCATCTGGGACTTCTGTTGGCTATCCCCAGCTCCCCATTCCCCACTGCTACACACCTCCATTCAATTTTCTGATCCTCTGTACATTCATTTGCCTGCGCATTTCATGCAGTCATTGTTTTTTCTGGCTGGTGCTACTTAACTATTCTGGCTATTCTGTTGCAGCCTTGGTGCTAGTGGCAGCAGTAGAGAAGAGCCAAGGCAGGCTGCCAGAATCTGGAGCTGGAGCCACTAAGGGAGTGGCAGGATGTGGCTACAATGGACAGTCAAAGGCAGCTGGTAGCAGCAGCGGCAAGCTGCTGTGCTTGAGAGCAATAGCCAGTCTGGGCAGAACTGAGATCCAGTGATGAATGCTTCTGGAGAGAAAACTCTTCCCTAGAGAGTTATAGCTAAATTAAGAGGCAATCTCAGATGATTTTTGTTGAAATAAGTTGTGCACTTTATTCCATATGGATAGCAAAGTTAAAAACATTATTGGGGTAAGATAGAATTCAGGGGTAAATGTTTCCCATTATCTCAGTCTGAGATGTCACAGATGTTTTATTTGCGTGGGAAAAGAATTCAGATGTTGTCTCTACCATGACTGATTGTGGAAGCCTCAAACCTGTGTAGAAGTCAACTTTCAGTGGTGGCTATTTTTCCTTGTATTTCCCAGATTGCCAACTCATGGATTATTCAGTTAAGTTGGTCATCTACCTTGCAAGATACTATCCCTTACTGTCTACCTTTCAATAACGCCCACCCTAAGAGTGGAGTTCAGATCTATGCATCTACTTATTCTATATTTACTTTAGTAAATAATTCAATCTCTAAATTTTCTTTCTTCTGCCATTCTTTTTGTTTTTAATAATTGATTGTTTTATTCACATTGCATCCTAATCACAGACCTCCTACCTCCTCCTCCTATGAGAAAGGGAAAGCCCCCACCCCAGCCTCCCACCTCCTGTGTACCACTGTACCCTGGGACATCTAGTTCCAACAGGTCTAAGCACCTTCTCTCCAACTAATGTATAACCAGGCAGTTGAAGTAGAGGAAATGGATCCAATGGCAAGCAACAGAGGCAGAGATAGTCTTTCCTCTAATTGTTGGTTCACATCAAGACCAAGCAGCACATCTGCTACAAATGTATTGATTGCCTAAGTTCAGACCCTGTGTGGTCTTTGGTTAGTGGTTCAGTCTCTATGAGTCCCCATGGGCCCAGGTAGATTGACATTGTGAGTCATCTTGTGGTGTCTTTGATATGATCAGGCTTGCTCAATCCTACCCCCCATCCTTCCACAAGATTCTCAGAGCTCTGCTTAATGTTTGGCTGTGTGTCTCTGAATGTTTCCATCTGCTTCTGGATGAAGCCGCTCAGAAGACAGTTACACGAGTTTCCTGTCTGCATGCATAGCAGACTATCATTACCAGTCTCAGGAGTTGCCTCTTTCCCTTGAGATGGGTCTCAAGTTGGGCCAGTCATTCATTGGCTGTTTTCTCTACTTCATCATTATCACTACATTTACTTCCAACAATGTCAAGAACCAGTGTTTCTTTACACATGGTTTCATAACTTTTAGTCTTCCCAGAAAGATTGAATATTGTCAAAGATTTAAAAGGTAATTTCACTCAGTAATGACTCATGTTCTCAATTACTTACTGTTGGTTTTTCAGAACTTAAACATTTTGTGAGGCTGAGGAGTTTTATAGACTCTCGTTGTTTTAAGTAGGTTCTGTGGGAGTATAACATGTTTTCTAATATTCAGTGGCTATTGAGTTTTCTGCATACCATTCCTTCATATCTTAGGCATTTTCCCAAGATATATAAATTTTCTCATTCATTTATATTTTGGTATACTAATCAATTGACATTTATGTAGCATATATTTTCTCTATTAATGATCCATAAAATTTATTTATGAGCCCTTATATATGGTACCTTTGTTTCCTATAAAGTTATCTTTTTTTCATTTTTTTATTGGGTATTTTATTTACATTTCAGATGCCATCCCCTTTCCCCATCCCCCCCCCCGAAAACCCCTATCCCATGTCCCCTTTTCCTTTTTACACTTATACATTTTTTTTTTAAAAAAAAATGTTAATCAAAGGCTTTATAAGTTTGGTTGCTCAATTAGAGGTGTAACCCACTACCCAACCTAGATAGATCAACTATCTTTGACTGGTGGAGATACATGAACATCTGCCTCCCTGTCTCCCCCCTTTTTCTCTCTCTTATCACCTAGCTTCTCCTCTCCTGCTTCTCCTCCTCTCCTTACTCCTTCTCTTCCTCTCAGTACTCCTCCCACCTTAGTTCCTCCTACATATAACCCATCCTGTTAAAATAAAACTTTTCTCTCAAAATACAATTAGAGCATAATTATGCCAATTTGTACCAGTGAGGTACAAGATAGTCCTAATACCCAGTCCATCATTTTGTTGACTAACCAGAACCTCTGTCATCCCTCCTAACTAAAACACTTAGTTCTGAACCTGGCTTTTTCCTTGGCTTTAATAGCCAGACATTATAAAGAGAGAGTCTAATCTTTATTAGGTCCTTTCCCTCATATATTGAGGAACCCCATGGAAGAGAGTGAAGAAAGACAGAAAGAGTCACACAGTATGGAGGACAACATGGCCCACCTAAACAACTAAGTATGGGCTCACAGTGAGTAAAGCAGTAAGTAAGGGGCCTACAGCAGGTCTTCTGTTAGCATGATGTTTTTGTTGTACTCCTAACAGTGGAAAGAGGTATGTCTTTGACACTCCTGCCTGCATTTGAGACTCTTTTCCTCCTATTGGGTTGCTTTGTCCAGCCTGAATCTTTTGTTTCGTCTTTCTGTATCTTGTTTTCTCTCTTGTTGTCTCTTGAAGACTTGCTCTTCTCTAAAGACACAATGGAGCTCAGCAGTTTGTCATTCAGTATCATACTAGTCTGAACTGATTGTGTTAACATAGTCAAAATAGGTAGATTCAGCTTCTTTCTATTTACTTCAACATTTTTATCTTGCTTACGTTAAAAATATTTTAATTTTAATGATACCTTAAACTGTTGTTTCATGTATATGGCTAGTGTGGAAAACTATTGCTAAGTATCAAATACCTAATAACTGAGTCCTTTATATACAGTTTTATTGAATTTGCTAATAACATTTTAATGACTTTCATATATTTTGTTACTGCTTGCTGATGTACAATTTCCTCAATTACAGTGTTTTTCAGCCTTTGTTGGTAGGATGTTAAATTTATAAATGAGTTAAGCAATGCAGCATTCCTATATTTTGAAAACTGATTGTATAAATTATGCAATGCATTTAAAAATGCTTTTTGAAGAATAGATGAAGTCATTAAAATTTTCTTTTGACATTTTTTTTCTTTGTAGACCAGGCTAGCCTTGAACACTGATATCTACCTACCCTTGGTATAAAAGTGCCTTGATTAAAAAGTGAGAGCTAATACACCCAGCTAAAAATAGAATTTTAATATTATACAGAACATTGTTTATACAAAATATTTCTTAAATATGGAGAAACTCAGATTTCAACTTCCATCACTGTTGCTTAAATTATATATTTTCAAGATATATTTTATGTTTATGTCTTCAACAGTGATTAAAACAGACATCTTTGTATATGATTTTTTATTATTTGTTTCATAATTATTTTTTCTATTTTTGATAGAATTTAAATGAAAGATCATATTTGATATGTTTATAAAAAAATAGAGAGGAGCTATGTTCTATGGAGGTGTGGTGACGTGTGGGGGCAGGGGTGCTTCTGGGGCCCATGCTGAGGCATCCCTTCCCCCTGAGGGCCAACCACAGGACAGTATAATATAGATTAGTTTATTCAGGGCATGGGGGGGAAGTCAAGAGGGAAAGAGGGTAGTAGAGGTGGGGGGGGAAGCAGAGAGAGAGAGAGGAGGGAAAGGAGAGAGAGAGAGAGAGAGAGAGAGAGAGAGAGAGATAGAGAGAGAGAGAGTAGAGGCAGACCATAAGCACTTGGAGAGAGAGGGAGGAAGGGAATGGAGAGAGAGGGGGAAGGAAAAGCAAAAGCAAGAGAAAACAAGAGAGCAAGAGAGCAAAGAGGGACCAGCAGCCCCTTTTATAGTGGATCAGGTCTACCTGGCAGTTACCAGGTAACTGTGGGTTGGAGCTTAGACAGAATGCTAACAATATCTACTACTTAAAATGACTATTTTTCTGTACTTTTATAAATACCTTGGATTAAAATTAATTTGAAGGAGGGGGTTTGGAGAGAGGGCTCAGTGACTAAATGTATACAGTGCTCTTTCAGAGGACTTGTGTTTATTTCCCAGAACTCCTATCTGATTGCTCATAACCAACTGTACCCCTCAAATCCATAGAAATCAGATATCTCTTGACTGGAGGGCACTGACATTCACATATAATATCCATAAATAGCAAGATAATATGTACATAATTTAATAAATAAAGTTAATAATAAATCTTTAATTTTCAATTAATAATTTAAAAGTTTCACAATTATATCTCCTCAAATTTCAAAACTTGAAGAATTCATATTTTTACAATAACATTTCACTAATTGTATCTCCTGAATGTAAAAACAAATATTTAACATAAATAAAGTTTATATCTGAAAAATAGAAATGATGGTATATACATAATATAAGCTTCATATGCTTCAGTGTTTTCTGTATACAGTAAAAGTATAACAAACTATGTTGATTTGAATTAATTTTAGTATTGGTCTTGGTGAGACAATAGAGTCAAGAAATTTATTAAAGCCTCCTAATCTTGTCAATTTATGCATAGAGCACCATATGCTGTCAATATAACTGTTCTTGCAATTTCATTGTAACTGGATTGTTCTCTTGCCCAGAGGGAAATTATGTTTCCAATGCTTTCAAAATGTGCTTTTGTTTTATTTTAAAATAACATTTCATATTAAAGCTTTCTATTTTAATATACATTGTCTCCCTTGTAATATATTAGTTTAGTTATAAAAGTGCTACCTCACACTAAAATATTAATATATAAACTCATTTAAAAAGTTAGTATTTAATAAAATATCAGAAAAGGCACAGGATACTTATTTATGATGTGTTGGTCAGGGCTGTCTAGAAACATCAAGAACAACACAGGCTACTTCTACAGGTTTTTGTTGGCCATGATAACTATTGATGAAACTGAATACATAGAGGACTCAACCTTCAGGATCAGGAAACTTCCTCTTTGTTCTCTGGCTTTCATAGTTCTCTGAGGTGCTATGTGAAATGCTGAAGAAGACAAGACAGCAACAGACTAACTCTTGTGTAATACAAGTCTTCCGTGCAAAATGTACTCACTGATACAATAGTGCTAAGACTGTTTGTCGGGAAAACTAACAGCTTTCTGGTTGGACTTGAGTCCTGCATCACAAGCAGGAATCCATCTTTAGTTACCCAGATTCAGAATCCATGCCTAGTGAAGTCATATACACAAGAAGAAAATCTTCTGATTTTTCATAAATGTAAATGGTCGTTTTATGAAACAGCCTGCTAAATATTTATTTTTTTACTAATAGTTTTTTGCTGTTATAAACCTTAATCAGAAAAGGTATTACTTGTAGTGTGGAGGTTAATATAGAGATTGGTAACTGTACATATTGCTAAGAATTTGAGATCATAATTGCTGAGCTATAAATGTGATATCTATAGCAAATGTCTCACCCAGGCCTAAGGAATAATGTGGAATAAGGGCAAAAAGAGTCTAAGGGCCACAGGATGAGGAGGAATGTTCTGATATATCCTTTAGACATCATTTGTCTGTACACAAAAGCTCACAGCCACTATGGTTAGGAATGCAAAATTAAGCCATTGTAGAATTCTAGCATAGAGAAGAAAGGGGTCTGGGATGTGAACCTTTAGCTGAGGAGATGTTGGCAGCTGATAGCTACTGGTGAGTAATCATTTTATTTGTGTAATAGTTACTTGTTAACTCCATGCCTATAAACATTTGGGCAGCACTAACTGGATTCAGTTGTTTAAAAACAAAACAAAACAACAGCAGCAGCAACAGCAACAGTAAACCAAAGAGAAACACCGAGGCAGAGAGATGTCAAAAGGAAAATATGGGGCAAATATAATTAACATGCATTACATGCATCTATAAAATGTCAAAGGATATTTTTTCAAAAATATTTCAACACTTCCTATTCTATGATCACTACTTTCTCAGATTGATGGTATTCTTTGCCTTACAGAAGCTTTTTAGTTCCTTGAGATCCCTCTGATTAATAGTTGACCTTAGTGTCATGACCATCAGTGTTCAGTACAAAAAAGTAAATCCTATGCCAGTGCACTCATGATTATTTTTACTTTCTTTTCTATCAGGTCCAGTGCATATTATTTTAGGTTGAGGTCTTTGATCTACTGCTACTTGAGTTTTGTGAGGGGTAATAACCATGGATCTATTCATATGATTCTGTATGCAGACATCTTGCAGATATTTTATTGTTCTTTTTCTCCACTAATTAATATATTTATTCACTTTACATCCTGATCACAGCTACCTTCTTCTCCACACAGCCCCTGTCCCCAGCTCCCTCACCCTTCTCCAAGAAGGTTACTCTGGCATAGTAACTCACTGCTGACCTTGCACATCCTCCCACTGAAGCCAGACAATGCAGCCTAGTTATTAGAACATGATTTCAAGACTGGCAACAGAGTCCTGCTCCAGTTGTTGAAGAACACTGATGTAGACCAAGCTGCACATATATTACATATGTGCAGGCAGGGAAGGAGGTAGGTGAGACAAGGTCCGGCCCATGTATGCTCTTTGGTTGGTGGTTCAGTCTCTAGGAGCTCGCAAGAGTCCACATTAGTTGACTCTGTTGATTTTCCTATGGAGAACCTATCTGCTATGGGCCCCTCATTCCTTCTCCCAACTCTTCCACAAGTCTTGACTACCCAAGTTCCATTTTATATTTGGCATCCATTTCAGTCAGCTGCTGAGTGGAGCCTCTCAGATGATAGTTATGCTATGCTCCTCTGACATCTTGTTTGACCCACAACATTGAAGAGATTAATATATTTTCCCACTGTGTGATTTTGACTTCTTTATAGAAGTAGTAGTAGTAGTAGTATAGAAGAAGAAGAACAACAACAACAACAATAACAACAACCACAACAAGAACCAGAACAAGAAGAACAAGAACCAGAACAAGAAGAACAAGAACCAGAAGAAGAAGAAGAAGAAGAAGAAGAAGAAGAAGAAGAAGAAGAAGAAGAAGAAGAAGAAGAACAACAACAACAACAACAACAACAACAACAACAACAAGACAAAAAACAAGTATCTATATCTATTTGGATTAATGTCTGGTTCTTCAGTTTGATTCCAATGATCAATGCATCTGTTTTTATGTCAGTACCATGAGGGTTTTATTACTATAGCTCTGTACATCACAAAATAAGTGATAGTGATACCCCCAACAGTTCTTTTATTATTCAGGATTGTTTTACCTCTCCAGAGGTTTTTGTTTTCTATATGAAATTGAGATCATTCTCTCAAGGTCTGTTAGAAATTATGTTGGGATTATGATGGGGAATGCATTAAATTTGTAGATCAATTTTTGATAAGATTGCTGCTTTTACAATGTTAGTCCTACAAATCCAGTGGCATGGAAGATCTATCCATCTTCTCATATTTTTTGGATCTCTTTCATTAAAGACTTAAAATTCTTATCATAAATTTCACTGACTTACTTTGTTACCCCAAGATATTTTATATTATTTGAGGCTACTGTGGAATTCTTTTTGAGTCCTTTTGTAATTTTTTTTATTATTTTATTGAAGTTAATTTTTTATCGAGCTACTCTCTAAAAAGTGTTTACCAACTGTAGAGTTTCATTTATATAGACTTTAATATTTCTACAGAATTTTTTTTAGCAACTTCACACCTGATAAAGGATTATATTCAAAATATATAAAGAACTCAAGAAGCTAGAAATCAAAAAAAGTAATTTTTGTAGAGATGATAAATTTTGGGTTAAAAGTTTTGTGAGTGGGTTGGTGTCAATGTCACTCCACTGCAAATCTTGCCTGACTACAGGAGATGGCTTATTCAGGTTCCATATCTCCAATGCTGTGAGTCCCAGCTAAGGATTTTGATTTTTGGGTGTTTCCCTTATCCTAGGTCTCTGTCATGTCGTTGAGATGCCCTTCCACTCCCCACCCACTCTGTTGCAGATTTGCAATGATTCTCATGTCCATGTGGCCATCTTTCCTGTCCCTTCCTGCACCTTATTCTGAAACCCCATTTTTCCTCCCTATCCCCTTTCCCATACAGTTCCCTCTCTCTATTTGTCAGTTATAACTATTTTGCTTGTGCCTACAGTCTTGTTTAGCTTCTTTGAATTTATAGATTATAGCATAGGTATCATGTTTTTCATGAATAATAGCCACTTATAAGTGAGTATATACAACACATGTCCTTTGGAATAGAGAATGAGGAAATAACCAACCAATAACCTACACAATTTGAAACCCATCCCATGGGCAAACACCAGTCCCTATTTCCGTTATGCTTACAGACAAGAGTCTAGTATGATTGGTCATTGTGAGGCTCTACCCATCAGCTGACTTAGATGGATGTAGAAACTCACAACCAAACAATGGATGGAGCTTGAGAACCCTTATAGAAGACTAGGTAGAAGGATTGCAGGCCTTGGAACGGATAGGAATTGTGGGGCAGTGGGCTGTGAGAAGCAGCTGGGTACTTGGTCGAGCATGAGCTTAGAACCCCGGACCATTATTGGACAGCAGGGATTTGGCTCTGCTCCTGGGCCCTGGTTCTTTTCATTTAGCTTCAGCCCTCTCCACAGCCCCTCCCACACAGTGGTATGGCCATCAGTCATGAGGAACAGGCTTCAGGCCCTAGAGAGATTTACATGCTAATGAGATATCTGAAGGCCAGAGGGTGGAGCCAATTCAACATTCTTCCCCAGCCCCTCTCCCCTCTCTCCCGCCCTATTTAACTCAGGTCTGCCCTGGGTTTAAGGGGGGTGCACATCCAGATCCATCTACATCTGCCATGACATTCGAGCTTGTAAAAACCCATGGACTTTCTCCTGTTGTTGGGGCTGTGCTGTGAGGAACTGTGGAGCCACAGCAGCTATGCCTAACTTCCCTGTGGAGGAACCCTGTGTTTCCAGCCACAACTACCTACAAGGAATGCCACAGGAAAACCAACAGA